>NC_035440.2:133837825-134137825 GCF_002127325.2 Helianthus annuus
TTTAGTGTTACAACTAGTTAGAAAGGCAAGGTGGCGATTTTGTAAAATAATGAGATTTCTCATTATATCCCTTGTGCCTATAAATAGATCATTTAGTTGTATAGTTTAAGACTTTTGGAAGACTTTTGGCTTATTTGGAGGTTTAGAGCTTAGATCCTAGAGAGAGAAAGTCTAGAGAGAGAAAGTCTCTCTACGTGATTCACGGCTTTGTACACGACATCATTTCAATAGAATCACGTTATTAGTACGTTATTGTGTGTTCGGTCACGCACGTTCACGGATTCCGCACGTCGAACGTTCGTTACGCAATCGAACGGTGTCAAAACCGATCCTACAAATATACATTCATGAACTTTGATCACGCCGCTCGTTAGTAGGTAATGGTACCATAGGAATTGACAACTCCCGTTCCTGATATCCTAGGTATGTTTGGATGGAAGGAATGACCGAATTCGATATACATTTACTCAGATAAACCTTTAATTCGTTAGGGGTTTATCGCCACAGTCGCAAGGCTTGAATGTATGCATTTTCACAATACCGCATAAATGTTTGTATCTGTATAGCATGCATTTCCACAAAACATAACATTGATTTAAACCACGTTTTACTTCAATACATTGTTTTGTGCATTTTTACCTATGGTTTAGTTGATACATATTTCACTTGCCATACATGACATTTTGTTTACACATTACTTGATTGACATTTGACATAGACATTTTGATATTGATATACACATTTCATGGACTACATTTTGACATAAACATTTTGACATGGTTTTCACAAAGACATTTGACAAGTGGTTTAGACATGGGCAATTTACATTGGTGGTTTGTTTGGGTAAGTAATTTAAGTAACGAGGCGTGTGTAATGTGGTACAAGCATGGTGGATACGCCGCTGGTACTTCCTATATACAAGTGCTTGTAATATATTACATGTCGTAGCGTTATTTAATTCATTCAATTTGGACTTATACATTTTATACAAATAACATATTTTTCACAAGACATTGTTTTACAAAACACTTTGTTTTATACAAACTCATTTTACTTGGTTATTCATTTAACCTTATATTATTCTTTTAAACATACATATCTATCATCGCTTTTCAAATGATTTATAAAACAAAACATCTTACAAGGATCATGACTGGCTTTTGTTAAAACAACTTTTTCTAAAGTTATAAGTCAAGAATCCTAAATCAATAAAACCTATGTACTCGCCGGCATTTTTATGCTGACGTACCTATTTTCACATGTGTTTCAGGATATGATGCATAGGATTGATCAAGATACACATAGGCGAACTTGGGACTTAGTGACAATAAAAGAGGCAAGACTAGTTAATTTTGTTATACTTCTTTGTTTGTTAAGACATTGTAACTCTTTTAATTAATAAAACAAAATTTCAAATTTCCGTGTGTTATGAAACGATGATTCTGTTACAACACTCCCCGACGATTCCGCCACGATTTGTTGTTTTACGTGGTCGGGGTGTGACACAAAGTATTGTCAGGAACTGAAGGATTGCCGAAAAGTTGGGAAAAGTTGATGGCATCTGCCAAATATACGCTCAAACAGAGTGCAATTTAAGTTCCAACAGACCACTACTGCCCTAAAACCGCCCTCAAGACATGAGCGGAAACAGTGGCAAGAAATTGAAGAAAAAATGGAAGGACTCAACTTTAGGCGCACACTCTTCAGATGACACCTGCGTGACAATCAACAAGATCACAGTGCAAAAAGAAGCCAAACAAGAAAACCGTGAAAGGCAGTGGACACCTCTCACCAAGACACCGGCAGAAGTGCTAAGCACTGAAGATTACCAATTCAAAACACCACCACCAATGAAAAACAAAAGAGGACAAGATTCGAACCTCTACTACGAGTACCACAAAGACAATGGCCACACAACGAACAACTGCATCAGTCTCCGCACGAAAATAGAAAAGCACTCAAGAGTGGAGAGCTTACCCATCTAGTTCAGAACGTGCGCAAAAAATCAAGCAGATCACGTGTGGAGACGAGGGCCCAAGTAACAAAAAAGCTAATCAAACCTAAGGGTCCACGGCAATTCAGCGCGCATAGCTCCTTCATATTTGCCAGGTTCCTTAACTTGTCAACTTATGGCACAGGGACTATTTACACGCGCAGTAATTTAAGTTTCATTATTTATCCTAACAACAGCTTTGTAATACATAGCCTCTGCGCCCTATCTGAATCAATACAAAGTTCGTTACATTACCTTTATGTTTTATTACAAATGCATGCAATTTCTTTTGGTAAGCGCAAAAACAATATGGTAACCTAACACAAGTCTCATGAACGGTTCGCAGTCACAGGTACCGCGCAAGGTCCAGCCCTATGTTCACACATGAGCTTTATACCATCTTTATTCGCCTTACCTAAACAAAGTAATTGTACTCATGCAAAACACTGTAATTAAAACATACCATACATTTAAAAAGATACGTGCGCAGCAGCGCATTAACAAAAATTTACATGCACAGTAGTGCATCAACAAAGTTACTTGCGCAACAGCGCAATAACACCATTATAAACGGGATCTACATCCCAAACCTATTCAACTACGTGTTCAACAACTACAAAAAGTACAAAGAAAACCTATTCTAGGTCTTCATCATCATCTGCTTCATCTGGAAACACCTCCTTCAGTTGCGCTACGAAATCATCAGACTCGAGTGCAGCAACCACCAGATCCATCACTGGAAGGCACAAGTTGTTATACTCAGTCTTAGCAATAGCATGGGCGGCTCCAGTATCAGCTCCATGCGTGGCGGATCTCCTGTCATCCCAATCAACCTTCAGCGCGTCATTAACATGCTGGGTACATTCTGTATACCCCTGGGTGTATCCGTCATTACACGCAGTAACCATTAGATTGGCAATAGTTTGATCCAAGTTGATGGAATTGAGGACATAATTTGCAACCTGCGCAATGCAACAAATCAGAAGATGTACAAACACATCAAAATATTACAAAGGAGTTGACATACTTACATTTATAATCCCATGATGCTTCATCTAGAGCATATCATCCTACAAAGGTTCAACCAGACTCTCCGCCGAATATCCACTTAAATTGTCAGTATACTGATCCACTTAAATTTTCACACAAAGTTCAACTGTTTCGAGATACGAGATTAGTGTTTTAAGAACTTAAACTTATTCGCGTGTCCCACCTCAGAATATACTCCCGTATCCAGACTTCTATATTCAGTCTTACAGGTGAATGTACACTAATGATATCTGTAAACGGGTAAATGCTAAACCGTGAGAGCTCAGGTTAGAACTTCCATTCAGCAAAGAGATGACGGCTCGACTTTCAGGTGTGTCCCGTTTGGGGATCTTTTCTTCAACTGCTATTGATACATATCTTTCGATATTTCTTAATTTTTTAACAGAGGGCTGGCTTTAAGATTAAAGCTTATGCAAAGTATTATACGAGGAATAGGTTATTGCTCCCGCAAAATCAGAAGTTCTGGTATAATACCCCAGATATCATCACGCACAAAGACCTAGTATGTCAGAAACAGAAAATCTTTCAACCAAGATTTCGGGGGTCACCCATATATCCAAGAAATGTTCCCACGAGATAAGTAAGCATTTGAATTAATGTTTATATCTCGAAAACAATCTACTAAATGAGTAAAAACCTACTGACATATCCTCAGTGAGATCATTTATCACTATTTGACTTTCCAAGTCTTTAGCATGTTGTGATAGACCACTGATGTACTATCATTTCCTCTTTTCACAACAGAACTCATTTTTGTTTTATCAGGTTTTTTGGCTTTTTCAAATTTTCTAATGTTTTTGGATTTTCTGAAATTTCCTGAAAACTTTAAAGAAAAACTTGAAAACAAACTGTACAAGAAAATGACAAACTAATGTATCAAGCTTCAAATCTCCATCCATTTGGCATAAACAATCAGAACTCCCCCTGACAACAAACTATTTTCCCATTATGATTTCAAAACACTTAAGTTTGTTTTAATCAAAATGGTTTTTCCGGAAAATAAGTTTTGTTGACTTTACCATTTGTAGGAAACATGGATTATTTCATCACTTTGTTTTCAACCATTTGTAGGTTCACAAACCAAACATACCATTTGTAGAAAATCAAGTACAACTTAATGTCCCTGATTTACCACTTGTAGAACAAACCAATCAAACCTGATACAAAGAATGATGCCGATTCCTTCTTCACTCTTACCAACCCGGGAGATCCGGCAAGTCAGGATTTTACTTGTGAAAACCTGCCATCTAAGCCTGACCAAACTTGGATGTTTCCTCCTCAACTTCACTTGGGTAATAAGTTGCTTTCTTTGTCTCATAAAAGTCCTTTACCCCTTTAGCCTTTCCCTCAACCATTTTCCCAAAAATCTTTTTAACATTTCCATTAAACACTTTCTCAACGTCAAATTCATTCTTCTCAGAAAAGAATTGATTTGAAATTTCAACCTTACCAACCTTTTGTTTAAAATTTTCAACCTTCAATGGTGGAAAATTAACATCATCCATTGGAGGTACTGAGTTTTCTTCTTTATCCTCAACTTGTGGCTTGTCTGACTTTGTGGAATCAGATTCATCGCCAGTTTTCACATCAAACTTTTAAACATCTTCATGAAACTTCTTAACAACCCACATTTGGTTGTCATGCTTAGCTCTCTTTTTATAAAAATTTGTCTTTGAACACTCACCAACTTCATATGTTGAATTTTCAAAAATTTTAAATTTTTCAGTTGGTGGGTCATTTTTCTTAACAAATTTTTCTTTCAGTTTGCAAGAAACTCCCTGTTTTGTCTGTGTTGCTTTTGGACAGTTCCATGCAATGTGACCAACTTCTTGACACCGATAACAAGTTCTTGTTTCTTTCTTCTAATTAGCTCCATTCTTCATAACCTCTTGCTTCTTGGCAAGGAAATCTTTATTCGATTGCTTCCAGAATGGGCTTTTGCTTCTTCTTCCGAGCTTGTTCGTGCAACAAATTTTGTATTTGTTTTAGAAATTTTCTCATTTTTAGGATTTTCTGGTGGAATAAAACCAAGACCTTTCTTTTTGAAGTTACCATTATGGTTTGGTTTCTTTTGAAAACCAGAACCAGAACCATAACCCTTTTTTTTAGCCGTTGTTGAACTCTTGAAGTGTATTTTTTAGGTTTATCATTAAGATTTACCTCTTTTATTTCAGAAATATTGATTTCTGTTAATTTGAAAACCTTTTTGATCTTTTCAACTTGAACACTTCTTATTGGGAATTCTTTATCAGAATATAATTTGTCAGAATCATTCAAAGTGTATGCAACTTCGAACATTTCATCCTTCAAATTAGTTTTTGATAAAATAAATTCTTTATTGTAAACCCGTTTAACCGTCGACTTTGAACAGTTGACCGACGAACTCGACCCTTCCAGACTCAGACTTTGACTCTGACTCCTCATCTGTATCCAACACCTGATCGACCACCTTTTTTATTAACTCAGACTCATGATCAGTGTCAGACGAAGTGAATGTGACGTCAATGTTTTCTGGTAAATCATCAGTTGTTTTGGATTTTAACTTTATATTGACAGCCTTGTTGACTTGCTCCTCATTTGGTTTTCTAGGAGAATACCCTTCCCAGATCGGAGGCGGACACTTTTTATAACTAACACTCTGTTTCTTACTAGTATCCTTCTTCTTTGGCTTTTCATCTTGAAATGCTTCAAGACCTGCAACAGTTGGATAAATTCGGTCAATAAGATAATCAGAACTAGAATAACTTTGTAAAAGTCTTCTAATTCTTTCATTCTCAATATTTTCTATCTCCAACTCTTGCTTCCACTTTGCACTTTCTTCAATGTAGAAATTAATGGCTTTCTGCTTCGACATCAACAAAGCATTCAACATTGTCAGTGCATCTTCTCTTTCAGAATTAGTCTTTTGTAGACCATTTACTGTTCTGTTCAATACATCGTATGATTCCTTCACGTAATTGAGATCAAACAATAACTTTTCTTTCATCTTTTCTTGTTCAATCAACTTCACATCTTTTTCTTCACATTTCTTACAAGATTCCAAGCATTTTTTACACGGCTTGATAATCTCAACAATCTTTTCAAGTTCGATTATTTTTTCCACTTCAACAACTTTCTCAATCTCAATCACCTTCTCAGCTTCACTATTCCTCTCAGCAACATTAACTTCCTTCATCTTTTTCAACTCTTTTGCTGCTTGTTTCTTCTTCAACTTCTCCAAGCGATCTTCCAAATAAAATTGAAAACTTCCAGGAGATAGTTGAGTTTTTGCAACATTAATATGCATTTCCTCCTCATCATCACTACTGTTATCAGTTGGTGTTTGATCAAAATCTATTGTCTTTTCAGAACTATCATCTGAAGAACCATAATCAGATGGTGTTTGATCAAAAACCGTTGTTCTTTTTGAACTTTCATCTGATGAAACAAACTCTTCTTCTTGATTCTTCATATTAACACCAATCGCTTTCATCCATTCTGTAAACAAATCAGGCTTTTGAACTATCTTTGCAATGAGTGCTACTGTTTTTGAATCAGGTGGAATATATTTATCCCAGCTGAATCCTTCTGCCACTTTTTCATCATCTTGATCAATAATACCATAATAAGCTCTTTTCTTTGCATCTTCGATCATTCTAGCATGAGCAGTTTGAGGTTCCTTTTGTTGATGTGGTTGATGAGCAACCTTTTGATATATGGCTTTTCGATAGTAATCATCTTTTCCAAAAGGATTCTTTGCTCCACTCGCTTCCTGATTTTGCATTCTCTTTTGAAATGACCTTTCTCCCTGCATCGAAAACAAGTAACTTTAGATTTTGATGTGCGTGAAGTGTGTTATATTTTTGATGTATATTTAAGCCCCTTTTACACTTTTAGCCAAGTTTTAAATTTAAAAAACACGATATTTACTAACACTAAACACACATATGGGCAAGTGCACCCATCGTGGACGTAGTATAGTGTTGGTAAGATACCGAGGTCATCCAAGGACACAAGAGCTTTTAATACCGGTTTATCCTCAACGTCTAATCAAATCAAAAAGTGAGAAAAATGTTTGTAACTAAGAAAATAAAAACTAACTAAACGCTGAAAAATAAAATAAAACAAAAACAGATAGACAAGATGAATCACTTGGATCCGACACGTGTATTAGTATAACCTTTGATTATTTTCGCACTTTTGCACTTGTATAAGAGATCATCTTAGTTATTGTAGTAGGCCCCTCTTTTGAAGGCGACGTTACCCTCAACCCAGTAGTTTGAGTCAGCAAGGATACAATCCTAAAGGGTCGGATTATTGAAAGATAATGAATTAAGTTATTAATGCAAATTGTGGTAGGCCCCGCTTTCGGCGGTGACGTTACCCTCGGCTAAGTAGTCTGAGTCAGCAGGGATACAGTCCTAAATAGTCGGGTTATAGTATTAATAGTAGTTAACTTATGAGGGGGTCAAAGAGTTTGGATCCCCGCCATCCAATACCTATGGGCATTGAAGGAGATCCTACTAAATTTGACCCAGGTCCCAAGCAGGACCTCTAAACGCTGAACAAGGGCAAGACCCTTACCAAACCGTTCCCTTAACCCCCGACCAGGTAGCCAACATACCTCCATATAGACCGTGGAGATATGAATGGTGAAAATCTTTTATTTAATATAGACAGTAAAATAATGCCAAGACACCACGGACAAACGATAAGGAAAGATCACCTTCAACATAAGCAACTAGTTATTAAAGTCATTAATACAAAACCAAATAAAAAGTGCAAAATATTAAAAATAAAAAGTATTATACTAAACACTTGTCTTCACCAAGTGATGTAAGAAACTTAGGCAAACATGGCCTTGATTGTCAAGAACTCTTACGATCAATCTTGGATCCCGAGACGACTCACACACTCTACGATGGACAATGGATGATGGTGGTGGATGATGGTGTTATGGTGGTGGTGGGTGGTGGATGGAGTGTGAGAGAGGTGGTGTGCCAAGGGATGAGTTGAAATGAAGCCAAGCACTCCTATTTATAGGCTGAACAGAAGGCTGGGCACGGCCCCGTGTCCGCTGGACACGCCCCCGTGCCCGTCTGACACTCTCTCTCCTCATTAATTGTAATTCGCAATTACAATTAATGCGCCTGCTGTACTTTCACCACGCCCATGTGCCCGCTGGACACGGCCCCGTGGTGGGCAATGGAAGCTTCTATAAGTTTGTCTTTTATGCTGCTTCTTGGGCACGGCCCCGTGCTGGCTGAGCACGGGGCGTGTTCAGACTTCTGCTTTCTCTTCTTTGCCTTGGAGGATGCCGTTGAGGGTCCGGGCAGTCTACTTTTATTCCTTTTCTTGTATTTATGCTAGAATTAGTTGTCTTTTTGCTTCTTTTGTGAATTTGAGCTCATTTCATCCTGAAAATACAAAAGAAAGACAAAAACACTCTTTTTCCAACATTAGTACTTAAAAAGGGTTAGTTTTATGCCTTAATTGATGTGATTTATATGTTGTATTTTACACACATCAAATACCCCCACACTTGAACTTTTGCTTGTCCTCAAGCAAAACTCTTTAAATGTGGCTTACACTCCCAAATGGAATAGGTAGAAGAGAAAGTTTTTGGCTTGTCATAGAGTGTCGGGAATCCAAGATCTTTGTAAGTTTTATTTTTATTTATTTACAATCCTATTCGTTATGATTTATTTAGAACGTTTCACAAGATAAATTACTTATTCGGGCATAGCATGCCTTATTAAAATTCTATTTATATACAAGTTCACATACCTCATGGGAGATCACTCAACACTCGGCCGAAGGTGTAATTTTTTTAGTGAATCACTCGAGAGCGGCATGGAACTTACGCCTTCCATAGGCTTGCCAAGCAATCAATCCTCCTCCTTTTTAACTTTTTACCTTTGTAAATATCAAGAGAAGGGTTAGGCTTGGGTTAAAGGTGGGTGGTTGGGTTAGTTAGTAAAAGGGCGAAAATTGTAAAAAGCGTCGGTTTTCGTGACACACCTTGTTTTTAGTGACTTTTTATTTTGAAGTATTTCTCCAAACAAGCTTTTATATAGCTTTTGTTTGTTTTTGACTTCATCATTTTTTTTAAGGATAAGTCACATAAAATAGCGAGCTTACGAAAAACCGAGCTTGTTACTAAAATAAAGGGTGAAAAATAAAAAAGGGTTTTTGGTGGGTAAAAAAGGTTTTAGGGTAATGAAATGAAAGGTTTAGGCTCAAAGGGGCTAACTAGGGGGATTTTGGGTAGCTGGTAAAAAAAATGAAAAATAATGGTGTAGAATGAAAAATATGGTTAGTCCTAATGCCTCCATCACTTACTTACTTGGGTTTAAGTTGGTAAGGACCGGGAATGTATCGTCGTGGCAAGTTCTAGAGTTGTAAGAACCAAGCGGCTATTCACACAAGAAACGAAAAATGAGCATTTAGTTTAAAGATGTATATTTGTATGCTCAATAAAGGCTCAAAACTCAGTTTTGTGGGAATGGGTTTTTATGTGATCAAGTATATATAATCAAATTTTAACTAAGCTTGTCATGCCTTTTCATAATTTTCTTATGTTGGTTCTTTTTATCACGACGTTATCGGTTGTAAATTTGTAAAAATATAACCTTTTTAGAATTTTGAAATTCCCAAATTTAACCAAGACAAGTAAAAAAATGAAAAGTTTTTGAAAAAATTTGGGGTGTTTAGCGGTTCCAATAGAGTTTCGTGTAAGGCTTGTAATTAGGACTTGCAAAATTTCAAGATTTTAGCATCTCCCCCACACTTAATTTACACATTGTCCTCAATGTGTCCCAAAAATAAATTTTTAGGTTGATTACAATGTGTAAAAGTGGGTTAAAAACAAGATTTTATGGTACTGGGTAGCTGAACACGGGGTGGTGTTGGCTGAGCACGGCCCCATGTCTAGACTGCCAGTACCAAAAGTAAACAGAAGGCTGGGCACGGGGGCGTGTTCAGTGAGCATGGCCCCGTGTCCAGATACCTGAACTGGGCATTTCTGCAGAGTTTTGGGCACGGGGGCGTGTTGGGTTGAGCACGACCCCGTGCTGAACTTGCTGTAATGAAGAAAAATTGTCGAGAGGCTCTGTTTTTGTGCATGGGGTGTTGGTTCAAGCTTCCCTTAGCATCCTTCACCATCCCGAGTGTGTTTTATTCCTGAAAATTAAAACTAAACTAGAAAGCATAAAAGTTAAACTAATCTAAAACTAAGGATAGTTCCCCGGAATGCCTTCGTGGTGCGCCACGTTTATAAGGGTCCTTGGCTAGACCCTCCTTATCGGGTGGTTCTGGCTCCTCTTCAATTAGGGGGTCATTATTGCCAAAAGGATATTTCATTGAGCGCTCAAGATCTATGCTCCTTTTGAATACCCCTAATTGAAGAGGTAGATTGTTGTACTTCCGGTTTTTCAAAGCTTCATGAGTTTTTACAAAAGGTCGTCCCAACACTAGAGGAGCTTCATCAAGGATGACAAAGTCGGTTGAGATTACCATTTGATTTGTTTGAACCAAGATATCCTCAACTACACCGATTGATTTTATGATTTTTCGATCGGATAGAAAAATAGGAATTTGAAGTGGAGTAAAATCACTAATACTTAATTTTTCAAAAATGTAGTTAGGCATTATGTTAACACAAAGATCTTTATCAATAGTGATATTACTAATAAATGAATTTTGAAAGAAACATGGAACCGGTGTAATGTTAATTTCAAAAGGGTCTTCTTTTATTAGCGAAGTTTGATCATTAGTTAACTTAACACTCACTAGTTCTTTGATTTTAGTACTAGTGTTTAACTCTTTTAAAAACTTGGCATGAGGGGTTATTAAACAATGATTTTCGAAAGTAGGTGACAAGAGATTAATTTCTTCAAAATTAGACTCTTCATGAATTTTAACATTATCGGACTCACCTTTTTCATTGTTTAACTCATGTGTCGGTTTTTCACTTTCTTGTTCTTCCATTTTTACATTTTCAACTATCTCTACGTTATTATTACTATTCAATTCTTCTCTTGCGCGGGATTCCTCTTCCCTTGCGCGAGATTCTTTCATGTAACGTTCGATAGTTTTAATGTGTTCTAATATCCTATTGGTCACTTCGGGGAGAGAAAAAGAATTTGGATCCTCAAAGCTTGAATCCGGTTGTTCGATCCTTGGCTCCTCATAATACTCATATGAAGTAGATGGTTCACACCATTGTTCTTCATTGTAAGTATATGATGGATAAGGGTCGAAACTTTGTTCTTCATAGTACTCATATGAGGTGGGTTGTTCACGCCATGGTTCCTCATAATAAGAGTATGAAGGTGGTGGCTCATATCTTGAGTCATCAAAGTATGAGTATGAAGGCTCATACCTTGGTTCATCAAAATATGAGTATGAGGGAGGAGGTTCATACCTTTGGTCTTCATAAGATGTGTATGAAGTTGATGGCTCGTACCTGGGCTCCTCATAATGGTTTTATGAATTGGATGGTTGATATGAGTTATTATATTGTACCGAGCGTGTGTTACCACAATTAGTGCAATAATTACCCCTATAATCATCCTTATCATAGGTGTAGTTGTAGCCTCTTGAGTATTGATCCATAAGAATCACTCAACAGACCACAACTGAGTCTCGGGACCAGAAAACAAAAATAAAGACGGAAACAGAAGCTGGACACGGCCCCGTGTTCAGTGGACACGGCCCCGTGTTCAGGGTCTGTATCTGGGCGTTTTAATTAAAGTTACTGGTCACGTTGAGCACGGGGGCGTGTTCAGTGAGCACGACCCCGTGTTCAGGCTCTGTATCTGGGTATATAACTAAAAATATGCAGCACGGGGGCGTGTTCAGCGAGCACGGCCCCGTGTTCAGGCTACTGTAAATGCAAACTAAACTAAAATGCAGAAAAATTTGCGCGCGTTTTAAAAAGGTTTTGAAAAACTGATTAGGCCGTTGATTTTAAGCTTTCTTAAAATCCTTGTGTCCCCGGCAGCGGCGCCAAAAACTTGATGTGCGTGAAGTGTGTTATATTTTTTATGTATATTTAAGCCCCTTTTACACTTTTAGCCAAGTTTTAAATTTATAAAACACGATATTTACTAACACTAAACACACATATGGGCAAGTGCACCCATCGTGGACGTAGTATAGTGTTGGTAAGATACCGAGGTCGTCCAAGGACACAAGAGCTTTTAATACCGGTTTATCCTCAACGTCTAATCAAATCAAAAAGTGAGAAAAATGTTGTTAACTAAGAAAATAAAAACTAACTAAATGCTGAAAAATAAAATAAAATAAAAACAGATAGACAAGATGAATCACTTGGATCCGACACGTGTATTAGTATAACCTTTGATTATTTTCGCACTTTTGCACTTGTTTAAGAGATTATCTTAGTTATTGTAGTAGGCCCCCCTTTTGAAGGCGATGTTACCCTCAACCCAGTAGTTTGAGTCAGCAAGGATACAATCCTAAAGGGTCGGATTATTGAAAGATAATGAATTAAGTTATTAATGCAAATTGTGGTAGGCCCCGCTTTCGGCGGTGACGTTACCCTCGGCTAAGTAGTCTGAGTCAGCAGGGATACAGTCCTAAATAGTCGGGTTATAGTATTAATAGTAGTTAACTTATGAGGGGGTCAAAGAGTTTGGATCCCCGCCATCCAATACCTATGGGCATTGAAGGAGATCCTACTAAATTTGACCCAGGTCCCAAGCAGGACCTCTAAACGCTGAACAAGGGCAAGACCCTTACCAAACCGTTCCCTTAACCCCCGACCAGGTAGCCAACATACCTCCATATAGACCGTGGAGATATGAATGGTGAAAATCTTTTATTTTATATAGACAGTAAAATAATGCCAAGACACCACGGACAAACGATAAGGAAATATCACCTTCAACATAAGCAACTAGTTATTAAAGTCATTAATACAAAACCAAATAAAAAGTGCAAAAGATTAAAAATAAAAAGTATTATACTAAACACTTGTCTTCACCAAGTGATGTAAGAGACTTAGGCAAACATGGCCTTGATTGTCAAGAACTCTTACGATCAATCTTGGATCCCGAGACGACTCACACACTCTACGATGGACAATGGATGATGGTGGTGGATGATGGTGTTATGGTGGTGGTGGGTGGTGGATGGAGTGTGAGAGAGGTGGTGTGCCAAGGGATGAGTTGAAATGAAGCCAAGCACTCCTATTTATAGGCTGAACAGAAGGCTGGGCACGGCCCCGTGTCCGCTGGACAAGCCCCCGTGCCCGTCTGACACTCTCTCTCCACATTAATTGTAATTCGCAATTACAATTAATGCGCCTGCTGTACTTTCACCACGCCCACGTGCCCGCTAGACACGGCCCCGTGGTGGGCAATGGAAGTTTCTATAAGTTTGTCTTTTTTGCTGCTTCTTGGGCACGGCCCCGTGCTGGCTGAGCACGGGGCGTGTTCAGACTTCTGCTTTCTCTTCTTTGCCTTGGAGGATGCCGTTGAGGGTCCGGGCAGTCTACTTTTATTCTTTTTCTTGTATTTATGCTAGAATTAGTTGTCTTTTTGCTTCTTTTGTGAATTTGAGCTCATTTCATCCTGAAAATACAAAAGAAAGACAAAAACACTCTTTTTCCAACATTAGTACTTAAAAAGGGTTAGTTTTATGCCTTAATTGATGTGATTTATATGTTGTATTTTACACACACCAGATTTATCAAAACCCAAAGTTGAAACATGTGCATCCAAGAAATCATTTCTTCCTGTAATCATTTTAAACTTTTCTGCTCTCCTCAAGACACTAGCTAAGCACCATTTGATGTCCATGAGCTCCATCTCTTCAGCGTCTATCTGGTCGTAATCCTCTTTCGTCAGCATAGGATTTCCGATCCTTCCTGCAACCAATCCCTCATAGGATTCCAGTACGGTAGCAAGTAACGCCATATGATCATTAGCGACTTCTTCAGAAAAACTTTGAACTCTGACAATGAAAACTTGAAGTTGAACTCTTTGGATCAAAATTCGGATATGAAGAAGTTCCACTGCTGCTGTTTGAATTTTGATCAACATTTCCAGATGAGTTCCCAGCACTAAAAGCAGTTTGTATTTTCGGAGTCATTTCAACTTCTTGAACATTGCCCTTGTAATACATTTTCACATCTTGTTGATTACTCGGATTGTTCATCCTCGCAATCTTTTGTTGTTCAAGATCTTGACCTTCAATATTTTCGATGAACTGAGAAATCGTTAGGCCATCATATTCTCCAGTGTTCTTTAAGATCATAAAAAATGTACCCCACTCTTTCTGAGGTAAAAGCATCAGCTAATTTGTCGACCCATTCATCTTGAGGTTTTTCAATTCTTAGCAACGACATAGATCGCACTAAGTGACAGTATCTTTCAATCAACTTCTTTGACGATTCTCCTGCCAAGCTTGAAAACAGATCAAACTCTTTCTTAAGTAATGCTTTCTTGCTTCTGATCATTTTCTCACTACCTTCAAACAGAACCTTAAGTGCATCCCAAATCGATCGTGATGTACCATCATGTTGAAGCAAAATGAAGATGTCTTCTTTTATTGCTTGCTGAAGTAGAGTAATCATCATCTTTTCAGCTTTGTACATATCTCTCTCTTTGTCATTCAATTCAGATATCGTTTTGATGACTTGTAAATCTGTATGCGGTTTAACGTATTTCTTCTCTATACATTCCCAAGATCTCAAATGATTTCCCTGAACCCAGTTTTCAAAACGGTCTTTCCACCCATAATATTCCTTTATTCCCATGAGTTTTGGGGGTTTTTGTAAAGTTCCGGTTTCGTTTTCCATGTTCATGTTCTGAGCAATGGAAGCTGGACTAGTTGGAGATGTAGCAAACGCGTTATACAATTCTTCTTCCATGATTCGGTAACACGGTTATCAAGATAAACACTTTTCAAGCGAAATCAGGTTCTACAAACGAAATTAACATGCACACAAACTCTCAAACGAAATTATACTTTCAAACGAAATTAAGTAATTCCGTGTGAACCAGCCAAACGAAATATAATTTCGTGCGGAATTATGAATCAGTTCAAACGAAATTAACCCTTTGGAGCGAAATTATAATTTCAAACGAAATCACTCAAACGAGATTACAATTTCACGCGGAATTAGGTGCAATTTCAAGCGAAATGAACTCTAAACCGTAATTCCCTGCGAAATTAGAGAACAATTTCAAACGAAATTATGCTGATGTCATCTTGTTCGAACTAATTTTCAAACGAAATTACAATTTTTATCAGATTTTAGTTGAATTAAGGTCCAATTTTCTCAAGGGTTTGTTAACACACTATTTCGCTTATGATATGAGAAATTCAGATCATTTTGACCGTTAAAACATGTTCAATTGAGAAAAGAAGGTGTAGAAGCTAGAAAACACAATAAAATCAAGCTGAAATCTGCATAACTCCTCCTCCTGAGCTCTGATACCACATGTAGGATCATGTGCAGACCCGAAATGAGTCGATCAGAGGCGTTCTACACAATATGAAAGGCGGAAACAGACATATTGTGTGTGATTCAGCAAGATATTCACTTAAACTATCTTGTTTATTGATCTGGTAACAATTTACAGCATGTAGACACTTCGACAGAGCTTCGCCGTCGGAACACCTCTTCCTAATTCCGTTTCAAATGAAACGAGATCACACCTACTTATAGACAAGTAATTCCTCTCCAAACATGCACAACCGGAAATACATTACAAACGAAAATACACACTAAAGCGGAATTACCAGATAACCCTTTCAAGCGGAATTGGCTCATACAAGCGGAATTAACCTTACAAACGAAATTACACTCTAATTCCGTGCGGAATTATACCAAGACTATTTCAAGCGGAATTAGCTCTTTGTCTTGTTTTCTCGATCTTCGTGTCATGAACAATGCAAGACTCGATACAAGACGAAGTCGACAGACGTATGCACCAACATCAGTTGAACGCGACAAACACTCCGGAACAGCAACATAAGCTTAACATACCTTAAATAACCTTTACATAACTTAGGAATAAGTTTTAGAGGGTTTGGTATGGCAAAAACAAGTTTATTCGCTCGCAGGGACTATTTGCGTCAAACTACAAAAGTCTGCCGTTTCGTAACGCAACGCACAGTCCGGAACTTGATCATAAGCTAAACATATTGTTGGTGCACAGAATGTCTATTGACTACGTTTGTATCAAGTCTTAGGTCAATATAGGTTAGATTGGAGCTTGAAAGTCAAAATAGGGTTTAACTTGTTAATTTCGCTTATGTGTACATTGTTAGGTTAGGGATTTCGCTCATAGGGCCATGGGGGTTTAGCTTATTTGTCATATGGGGGCTTAGCTTATGTGTCACATGGTGATTTCGCTTATATGGTGACCATATGAGCGAAATCAGATGCTGTATATATACCCCATGTGTGATTTTCATTGGTTACTTGGAACGAAATCTTGTCATGCTTTTGGTAACGAAACTCTGTCAAAATTCATTCAGAAAGCATCAATAGAGAATGAATTAAAGAGGAAAAGCTGTTGTTACTTTGTGTACATTGATTCCGCCTTTGTACGCAAAGATGAACTGCCTTAACTGACTTTTTCGGGTCATAGAACTGTCCAACAAGTGGTATCAGAGCTCAGGACGAGGAGTTCATACTACTATAGCTTGATTCTACCAGATTCTCTTACTTCTACTCACTTTCTCTCATACTTTTTTGATTTAAACTGTTTCCTACGGTTGAAATGGCCTGAATTTTGAGTATTACGTGTAAAACATAGTAATAACAAACCTAGAAAGAATCAGGTTAAAATACGGCTTAAAATGGTAAAAATAAGCTAAAAACCTAATTTCGCTTTTACGGACATCGAAGGATTTCGTTTATAAGTGCCTGATTTCGCTTATAGATACCTTCTGATTTCACTCTTAAGAACATAAAGTTTCTGGATTTCACTTAAATGTCACCATAATTTCGCTCATAAGGACATTCATTGTCTGATTTCGCTCTTAAGGACATAACCTGCTGATTTTGCTTTTGTGACATAGTTCTGATTTCGCTTATCTATCAAAGTCTGATTTCACTTATCAGTCATTACAACTGATTTCGCTTTTGTGTCATAGTGCTAATTTCACTTATCAGTCATTTACTGATTTCACTTATCAGTCATATACTGATTTCACTCGAGTGTACATTTTTCAAAACTTCGAAAATTTTTCTAAGTGTTTGCTGATTTTGCAGGTACATTCAAGATGGATGATATTTTCTTGAACCCGTTTAGCGACATGTACGCATTCTCTGGAAATTCTGGAAACGAGGATACTTCGTCTAGCAATGCGAATGAGAACCCGCCAAATGCGAAGAAAAAGTTAACGGAAGCTTGGGAATCTGAAAGTGCCTTTGGAACCTTCAATAAACCTCCAAAGCTAATGGCTATCGAGGAATATAGTCGGTGGTCAAGAAAGTTTGAAGATTGGTTGATGGCATTTGCATTTCCCAGCTGGAAGAGTCTAAAAAACGGTTATCACAATGGAAACAAAAATGGTGAAACTTTAACATCAGCTAAGGAGATTGAATCATTTGTGGCTGAGCAAAAATGTGTGGCATTGTTATTTCAGTCCGTCCGGGAAGACATAATCTCATTGATCGATTATTCAAATGCAAAAGATCTCTGGAAAAATTTAGAAAAGAAATGTATAGGTAGTGAAGAAATCAAGCAAAACAAAATGAAACTACTTAGGAACGAGTTTGATACGTTTGGGTGTTTAAAGAATGAATCAGTTTCAAAAATGATCGAGAGGTTTGGACACCTGAAGCTGGAACTAGCTAGACATGGTATTAAGTATCCTGAAGATGAGCTAGTAGACAAATTGTTTAATTCATTGCCAGACGAAATGGATTGGCGATATTATACGCTGATGCTGAAAAATACTATCAAAGAGCCAGAAGTGTTGACTGTAGATTTGCTGATTGAGAAACTCGAAAGTCACGAGTTGGAACTGAAGAAGACATTCAAAGTCAATCACTCATCCTACCAGCAGAATTTGGATTTGTATTATCCAAAGAGCATGATGCCAAAAGCAAGTTCTCCCAAAACTGCTTTTTCTACTGAGAATGTGTCCACAGCAAGCAAAGAAAGTCAAAGTGGTCAAAGCAGTGGAAATCACAGTGGTTATCACAGTGGATCTTCATCATCTGCAAGTCATTCTGATGCAAAGAATCGTTTTCAATGCAACATCGCAATAGACTTAAAGAATGCTCAGAATTTTGATGAGGAGTCTGCTAAACAACAGATGATTTTCCTAGCATCTGTGTTAGAGTCGTATGAAGGGTTAGTAGCAGGGAATATTGGCAACACCAACCTGATGAAAGAGGACTATGATCAAATAGATCCTGAAGAAATGGAATTGATCGATATACGGTGGTGCATGGCCAGTGCTGTTCGTCGAGTACAGCGTTTCATGGAAATTACCGGCAGAAAGTCAATTGGTGGACCATCTACCAAGTTGGGTTTCGATAAGTCCAAGATGACGTGCTTCAAGTGTAAGCAGAAAGGTCACTTCAAGCGAGAATGCAGAAACGTATATGCTGATGACTCCGAGAACCCATTCACAGAGGATTACTACAAGAAGGCAATTTATCACCAGAATAAATCTGAGCCGCCTAGATTGAAGCAGGTTGAAGACAACAGAGAGAAATCTAGAGCTCTTGCAGTAATTTACGATGACGAAGGGTATGATTGGAGTGAAGAGGTTCTACCGGAGGAAGATGCGGTTGGTTACGCTTTCATGGCAAAGAATGAACCTGTTCCGTGGAAAGACAACAGAACTGAAGAGCAGAAGTACAAATACAGAAAAATGTTGGCTGAAAACAGAATAATTAGAATATCTGGTATCTATTTAGAAGCGAAGAGAGCAAGAAGATGGGATCCAGACAGGGAGTGTTATCTTGATCAAGATGGAAATATTGCGGTCGATGACAAAACTCTTGATCTGGAAGCTATAATCAAGGAGTTCAAAGATGAGGATGATTATTGGCAGAATAAATGGTGGGGAACTGGAGACGAGAAAGAGAAAGAAGAGAAAGAGAAGAAGGAGAAAGAAGAGAAAGAGAAGTCAAAGAAAATTGATACTGGGGTTATTGACACAACGCAGGAGTTAACTGCTGAAAACCTCGGAAAAATGGCTGACAAAGTGCTGGCTGCTAAGGCACTTGAGGTAGACTCTAACTCCGTGTCTGAGTCAAAAAGCCAGATCAGTTCAAACTTGTCAACAAATGTGTCAGGTAAGCAAATTGTTGGAAATGTTGATTGCAAAATTGCATCAAAGAGTGCAAATTTTGTAATACAGTCACGTATCTCAACGGAAAGAAAGTTGATGATCTGACTGCAAAAGTCAGAAACGTTGAGAATCAAATTCTTGATCGTGACAAAAGGGTTAAAGCTTCAACTGAACGGATAAAAGAATTAACTAACCAAATTGAAAATGATAAAATTGATCATGAAAGAATTAAACAAGAAAATGAAAAGTTAATTCTTGAAAACCGTCAGATTTCTGAGAAGTTTGAAAAACTCAAAAGCACAATGAAAGATAATTATGATCGAAATGGTAAAACTTATAAAGAAAACATTCAACTAAAAGCAGTGCTTAGAGTAAAAGAAGAATCAATCAACCAACAACTGGATGAAATCGCTAAACTGAAACTTAAATTTCAAGAGGTTGTAATCGAAAACGAGCGAATCCAGTTGAAGCTTAATAGTTGCAGCTCCGCAAGCTTTGTTTTGCAACACATTATTCCCAAACCCATCGGGAAAAACAAAGCTGGCGAAGATGTTTATTCTGATGGAACTGGGGTGGGTTTTCATCAAGTTCCACCACCTATTCTTGATAACTATTCGAAAAAGTAATCGGGGTTGGTTGAAATTGGAGAAGAAAGTGAAGTGAAACTTCCTGATTTAATTGATGTCACGTTCACATCTTCCAATGACGATAGTGTTCAACATGAGGTTGTAAAAAGTTTTGTTGAAAATGTGCTAAAAACGGACAGTGACACTACTGAGGAAGATGGATGTTTCTTGGACAAATACATTCCGAAACAAAAGTCCAAGAACAACTTAAATGAAGAATCAAATCTTGTCATGTACAAGATGTTGGATTCAGATAAGTTGTTTTCGGATTCAAAGTTTCCGATTGAGAATGTAAACATGAACAAATTGACAAACGTTTTCAAATTGGTTGAAGTTGAATTGTCAGAAGTGAACAATCTGAGTCAAACAAAGAGACAAATGAATTTTGAAAAAGATAAATCATACTACAAGAAACCTGTTGTTCCACCGCGTTTTTATAATAACAAAAATCAAAACAATTGGTCGGGTGGTTATCAGGGTGGTAAGAATTATCAGAAAGGAAATGTTCAAAACAAAAGGTTTGTTGAAAAGAAAAAGTTTGTGAACAGCTCGAGTTCACTTGCTGATGAAGAGAAAGAGATTTTTTCAAAATCGAATGAAGAGTTCTTTGAGAAGAGAGCTTCACAAGTTCAGTCTGAAGGCACAAGTCGAGTGGTTGATACTCGAACATGCTTCAGATGTAATCAAGTTGGTCATATTGCACGAAAATGTACCAACGTGAAGCCTAAGACTGAGACTGTGAAGATTCAACAGAAGAAAGTCGAGGTGAAGGGTAAAGCACCAATGGTTGTTGAGAAAAAGAGTGTGAAAAATGACAACACCAAAGTGAAAAATGAACCCGTAAAGAAAGTGGTAACTAAAAATGACAAATTTTACAACCGGGTTGCATTATCTCAACAAGTTTGGAGACCTAAAACTGAGAAAAAGATTTCACCTTCTGAGGGTTCAATTAAAATTGATTATGATGCAACTTTTCCACCTCTGAAGGCTGAAAACTATAAAATTCAAATTGCGAGAGTTAAAAGTGTCAAGGTTACACCCAAGACTGATGAGGCTTGGGTGGACACAATGTTCGACTAAACAGTTTGAATTGCCAGAGCTTCCTTGACCGCGAAGCATGAATCGGCATCTTTATTGAAGTGTTTAAATCATGTTGTTATATTAGCAGGATCTTCCGAGATTAGTTTCACGTTGGATTATGGACAGCGGAGCATCTCGACATATGACAGGGAAGACTGCATTGTTATATGATGTGAAGAATATCAATGGAGGATATGTTGGTTTTGCGGGTAATCAAGGAGGAAGGATTATTGGTGATGGAACGTTATCTAACGGGATTGTGACGTTTGAAAGAGTTAACTACATTGCTGAGCTGGAGAACAATCTGCTGAGTATCTCGCAGATCTGTGACAGGATGTATACCACTCACTTCACTGATAAAGAATGTTTGATCTTGAAACCAGGATTTGTTATCCCTGAGGAATGGATTATCATGAGGACACCGAGAGTTAATGATTTGTACGTGTTGGATATGAGCGTAGCTACTACAACCACGGGTCAAGCTCATTGTTTCGTGTCCAGAGCAACTGAAAAAGAATCGAGATTGTGGCACCAGAAGATGGGACATATACATCTTAGAAAAATGAATCACTTGGTGCACAATGATTTGATTACAGGAGTTCATGTCAAAGGTTTTCATCTGGAAGGAGAGTGCATTAGTTGTGTTAAAGGCAAGCAGAAGAAGAAGTTACACCCTACAAAGCAAGTCAATTCAGTCTCAAGACCTCTGGAGAGACTTCACATTGATTTGTTTGGTCCGGTGAATGTCAAGAGTATTACGGGAGATAAATATTGTCTTGTGGTTACTAATGATTATTCCAGATTTTTGTGGGTTTCTTTCTTGAAGACGAAAGACGAAACGTTTGACAGTTTGATGGCGTAGTTCAAGAAGATTGAGAATCTGTATCAACGACGTATAAAAAGAATTCGAAGTGATAATGGTACTGAATTCAAGAACAGCAAGATGGAAAAATTTTGTGATGAAAGAGGTATTTTGCATGAGTTTAGTGCTCCGTACACTCCGCAGCAGAATGGAGTCGTAGAACGCAAAAACCGGACACTAATCGAGACGGCTAGAACAATGCTTGCAAATTCAAAGTTACCAATTAATTTTTGGGCTGAAGCTGTTTCTGCCGCATGCTATACGCTCAACAGAGTTCTCACTGTCAAGAAGTTCAACAAAACATGCTTTGAGCTGATCAATAATCGCAAACCGAATTTGAAGTATCTAGAACCGTTCGGGTCACCCTGTACAGTTATAGAGCCTTATGGAAAGTTTGGTCCGAAGTGCATTGAGGGTATATTTGTTGGATATTCAAGTCCTACGCGACGTGTCTTCGTTCCAAGTGAGAAGCGGATTATTGAAGCTGCAAATGTTGAATGTCAAGGTTATACTATGCCGCCACAAAGTCCAGGAGATTCATGGCGATATCATTATGATAAGTTGTGGGAATCATTTGACATGATAGAAGAAGAAGAAGATTTCTTTGATGAGTTGGATATTTTGCGCGAATATGAGTCACAGCAAAGGTTCCCAGCTGAGTATTCGAGGCGACCACGGGAAACTGTAAATGACGATGAAGCAGGTCCGAGTAATGTTGGTGAACACGATGATGTCCAACAGAATGAAGTTGCTCAAGATAATCAAATGGTTGAGAATGATACTCAAGAATCTGAGAACATGCCGATCTTTGATCGAGGAGATTCAGATTCTGAGGGGAGCAGATTCAGGATTTAAGTCAAACAAGCCAAATTGGTGAACAAAGTGCAAGTCACAATGTTACTAATCTGGAAGGTGATGTGGATGTTCCAAGCAAAGCAATGCCGCGAACTCTTTCATATCATCCAGAGGAGTTGATCATAGGAGAATTGCATTCAGGCGTTCGCACGAGACGTCAAATCGACCAAGGCTTAACATGTTTTTACTCTACAGTAGCACCTTTACAAACTGAATTTTCATTAAGTTGTTTTATCTCTCAGATCAAACCGAGAACGTATAAAGAGTTGCTTAGTGAAGACTCTTGGGTCATTGCGATGCAAAAAGAGTTAAGTCCGTTTGAAAAGTTGGGAGTGTGGAAGTTAGTGGATTTACCGGATGGTCAAAGGAAAATCAATAGGAAATGAGTATTCAAGTGTAAGAGAGACGACAGAGGAGTTGTTTTAAGGAACAAAGCTCGACTCGTTTTTCAGGGCTTTAGTCAACAGGAGGGGATTGATTTTACTGAAGTCTATGCTCCTGTGGCACGACTAGAGGCAATCAGAATTTTCCTTGCATTTGCGTCTTGGAAGAACTTCAAAGTATGTCAGCTAGATGTAAAATTGGCGTTTCTTTATGGGAAGGTTAACGAGGAGGTTTATGTCGGTCAGCCGCCGGATTTCACCGATCCAATCCACAAGAACAAGGTCTACTTATTGGACAAAGCGCTGTATGGTTTACACCAGGCCCCGAGAGCCTGGTACGAGACTTTGTCTCAACACCTACTAGCCAACAGTTTCATACGTGGAAAAGTGGATGCCACTCTCTTCACTAAAGAGGTCGACGGACATCTTCTGATAGTTCAGATTTATGTGGACGATATAATTTTTGGGTCGACAAATGAGAATCTGTGCAAAGATTTTGAACAAGTGATGAAGCAAAAATTCGAAATGTCATCAATGGCGGAAATGAAATTCTTTCTGGGTCTACAAGTTGAACAACTACCTGAGGGACTTTTCATTCACCAGATGAAGTACTTGCATGATATTCGAGAGAAATTTGGAATGTCAAGTTCTACTCCAGCTGCTACCCCACTTGCAACAAATCATGGGATTCACCCAGATCTCACCGGAGACAGGGTTGATGAAACGTTCTACCGTTCCATGATAGGTTCTTTGATGTACCTAACTGCTTCACGTCCTGATATCATGTACCCAACGTGCCTCGCAGCAAGATATCAATCTAACCCGAGTGCTTCGCACATGATTATTGTGAAGAGGATATTACGCTACCTGAAAGGAACTGCTACATTGGGGTTGTGGTATCCTAGAAAAGGCTACTTTACGCTCGAAGGGTATCCCGATTCGGATTTCGGATGCTGCAAAGTCAATACAAAATCAACGACTGCAGGATGCCAGTTCTTTGGACCTAGATTGGTTACCTGGTAGTGTAAGAAACAAACGTCTATGGCGCTATCTACATGTGAAGCGGAGTACGTTTCTGCTAGCAGTTGCTACTCTCAGATCCTGTGGATACAGCAACAGATGCGCGACTACGGTTTGCAGTTTCTTAACACACCTCTTTTTGTTGATAATGAGGCCGCTATAAATATAACAAAGAATCCAGTACATCACGCTAAAACTAAACATATAGAAATTCGTCATCACTTTATTCGCGATTGCTTCGAGAAAAAGTTGATACGAATTGAGAAAATCCACACTGACGAACAGAAAGCTGATTTACATACCAAAGATTTTGATAAAAATCGGTTTAAATATTTGTTAAAACTGAACGGTATGAAGCTTCTTTCGGTGTCGGATGGCATAATTGGCGTTGATGAGAGTACTGTTGCGGATGAAGATGAGAAACAATCTGCAATGGTTTGTCGATTTTTTACTTGTTTGGGTATTTAGGGGGAGTAGATGTATATAGTATATTTTCAGAAAATACAAAAACAGTAAAAAATGCAAAAATACAAAAACATGATAAAATTTCAAAATCCAAAAACAATATGAAACTGAAAAAGAGCTTGTGTAAAAAGGGAAAATGATAGTACATCGGCTAGACAATTACAGTATGCTAAAGATTTGTAAAGTTTAAATGAGTTAAACAATCTCACTAATGATGTGTTGATAGGTTTTCGCACATTTAGTAGATTTATTCGGGATAGAAACCTAAAATTTCAAACTTGTGAAATTCGTGGGGAATACTACTTGGATATATAGGTAACCCCTGAAATCTCGTTTGAAAGGTCCCATATTCTGAGATACTAGGTCTTTATACTCAGTGATATCTGGGGTATTATTCCGGGACTTCTGCTAAATGGAAGTTCTGACCTAGTCCCCGAATAATACTTTCTCGCATTGCTTGAAATATAGCAACCACCCTCAGCATAAAAAACGATGAAACATTGCAAAATGCTAATCGTGTGCTGTTGTAACAAAAAGATCCTCTAAAGGGGCACACCAGAAAGTCGAAGCCGTCATCTCTCTGCGTTTACGGAAGTATCGACCTGAGCTCTCACGGCCCTCGCATTTAACCCCTGACAGATATCATCTGTGGTATACTCATCTGTAAGACTGAATATATGGGATTCTGGATACGAGAGTATATTCAAGAGGTGGGACACATGAATGAGCCAAGTTCATAAGACATCTAAATCGTATCCTGAATAGATTGAAATTTGTGTGAGAATTTAAGATGGATCAGTATATCGACAATCAAGGTGAATTGTTTAAGTCTGAGTATGTAATGAAGCTTAACGGTACTTGTAATTTGTCTGAAAAGCTGATATGATTCCCTGACACGCTAGCCAAAAATAAGTTTGTAAATAGTTTAATTTCTTTAATTTCTGCAATTTAAGTTTCTGTATTTCATTTCTTAGTTTAGAACACTTTATTAAAATCCAAAAAGATTTTATTTCTGCTTTATTTTTGACAAACCAATGTGGAGAGTTAATCGTTGGATTCTTGAAGATTGAAGCAGATGCATGAAAAGTTCTGAGCTGAAGAATGAGGAGAGCTTACTTTGTCAGAGTTTGAGTGTTTTACAAGTTAAAACAAGTTCATTAATTTGATGCTTGTTATTTTCAGAATAATGTTTGAAAAAGTTTTACAAAGTCAGTCTGTATTGTCAAAAGATCAACCAAGGTCATTATATTGGACTTGGTAGATTAATTGAGTAATTAGGGTCCTTAACTTGGACTTGAATACTTGAGTGGATTTCTAGTACTGATTGATTGTGTGATTTTGTGAAGAGATAAGTTTGTAATGTTTGAGACACAGGTTTTGGACTTCATCATTCCCACGGAAGCTAATTGTCAAAGTTTGAACCAGATCAAGACCTCAGATTCTAGCATGTTGAGAGGGGGAGTCTGTGAAAAGGGGAGTCTGGATCAACAAGTCAAAGGGGAGTCTGAAGATGAAGCCAGGACAAGATCCTGAACATGTGAAGATAGAGTTTTTATGATGAGAACACAGAGTTGGAGAAAAGACCAAGACTGAAGACTCGGAGCCGAAGACTTCGTCAACATCCAAGGGGGAGTCTGTTGGTGCACAGAATGTCTGTTGACTACGTTTGTATCAAGTCTTAGGTCAATATAGGTTAGATTGGAGCTTGAAAGTCAAAATATGGTTTAACTTGTTAATTTCGCTTATGTGTACATTGTTAGGTTAGGGATTTCGCTCATAGGGTCATGGGGGTTTAGCTTATTTGTCATATGGGGGTTTAGCTTATGTGTCACATGGTGATTTCGCTTATATGGTCACCATATGAGCGAAATCAGATGCTGTATATATTCCCCATGTGTGATTTTCATTGGTTACTTGGAGCGAAATCTTGTCATGCTTTTGGTAACGAAACTCTGTCAAAATTCATCCAGAAAGCATCAATAGAGTATTAATTAAAGAGGAAAAGCTGTTGTTACTTTGTGTACATTGATTCCGCCTTTATACGCAAAGATGAACTGCCTTAACTGACTTTTTCGTGTCATAGAACGGTCCAACACATATCATAAATAACCTAAACATAGCTTAGAAATAAGCTTTGATAGGTTTGGTGTGTGCCAACATGCTTATTTGATCTTACAGGGGCTAAAAGTGTCAAAAACGACGTAAGTTTGCATTTACGCGCATATCTTACGTTCTGACCACATCTGGACATCCAAAATTTTATACACACTAAAATATTTTTATTTTAGTGATCGGTATGCAAAAGTACCGTTCGTCGCTTAATTTGATTCGTTTTCACGTCCGTTCGAGTTTCGTCGTAAATAGCCAAACAACGTGACCGTACGACCAAACGAACCGACATCCGTGATATTTCCGAGCATATTTCAGGTCCCCTACACTTTGACAACCTTGTAGAGCCTTGAAAATGGCTTAACGAAGGTTAAAAACGTCGAAAACAAGTTTGAACACGTGCAGGGACCATTTCTGCCAAACTTTGAAACTTCCAGCCTACACCCTCGCGTCGCGTGACGGCCATATGGCCTTATGGTCGCGCCACGCCACCTCACATCTGGGCAGAAACATTATTTTTAGCAGCAGATTGATAATTCAGGGGCCATTATTGCAATTTCTTTGTGTGGTAGCCAAGTTAACACCTCTCCAAGCAAAGGATAGCTCTCATTTACACATGTATGGCTAGGATTTCTTGCTTGGAGGCTACACAAACCACTTGGAATGATCCTAGAGCCTCACCACAACTACAAATACACTCCCACTTCTTCCTCATTCCTTGCTCATTTCAATTTTGGAACTCTAAGTGGAGGAACACCTGCAAAGGGATCACCTACCTGAGTTCTAAGATCATCCTTCTAGCCCTTGAACACCAAGTATGTGTTCTTTCATGGCTTTAGTATTGATTTTCAACTTTTTATTGCTGAAAGTCAAACTGTTTGACCAACAGTTTGACTTTCGGTTTTGACCATCAATTGGTCAAGTCAAAGTTCAATTGAACTTTGCAACGTGATTATAATGACGATGGTTATAATCCTTTAGCGCGCATTTTGCAACGGAACTACTTTAACGTATCAATACACTTTGTTTTGATACCAAATCAGTTTTCTAAGTAGGTTAAACATGTTTTGACATGTTTAACTCGTCACTATTAGTTTAGTGCTTGTTTAGGGTCGTAAGATAAGCGGTCTAAACAACCGCTTAGACTTTCGAACCCGACCCGTTTGGTCGATCATTAGGATCCGACCAAGCTTGCTTAGTGATCATAGTTGCATAGGGAATAACCTCTGAGGTTATACCTTATGATCACATAGGATTGGTTAGTTATTTGTTAAATAGCTTGTTTGCCCATAGGAAATGACCAAAATGCCCTTTTGAAGCATAAATCCGTATTTTGCATATGTGAACATGTTTTTGACATATAATCTGATTTAGTGACATGTTTAGGGATAGTTCGGCATGTAAGACTTGACATAGCACATAGTTAACCATCCGACTTTAGTTTTACGCAATCGACGCGTTATAGTAGCTTATACTACCATAATGGGTCGAAACGGGTCAAAAGCACTTAGGTAGACTTTCAAATCAGAATGTTAGCTCTATTAAATCATGACATATGAGTTCAAATACTCATTTGATTTATAGAACATCATTCTATTCAACAGAAGAAAGTCGAGGTGAAGGGTAAAGCACCAATGGTTGTTGAGAAAAAGAGTGTGAAAAATGACAACACCAAAGTGAAAAATGAACCCGTAAAGAAAGTGGTAACTAAAATGACAAATTTTACAACCAGGTTGCATTATCTCAACAAGTTTGGAGACCTAAAACTGAGAAAAAGATTTCACCTTCTGAGGGTTCAATTAAAATTGATTATGATGCAACTTTTCCACCTCTGAAGGCTGAAAACTTTAAAATTCAAATTGCGAGAGTTAAAAGTGTCAAGGTTACACCCAAGACTGATGAGGCTTGGGTGGACACAATGTTCGACTAAACAGTTTGAATTGTCGGAGCTTCCTTGATCGCGAAGCATGAATCGGCATCTTTATTGAAGTGTTTAAATCATGGTGTTATATGTGCAGGATCTTCCGAGATTAGTTTCATGTTGGATTATGGACAGCGGAGCATCTCGACATATGACAGGGAAGACTGCATTGTTATATGATGTGAAGAATATCAATGGAGGATATGTCGGTTTTGTGGGTAATCAAGGAGGAAGGATTATTGGTGAAGGAACGTTATCCAACGGGATTGTGACGTTTGAAGGAGTTAACTACATTGCTGAGCTGGAGAACAATGTGCTGAGTATCTCGATGATCTGTGACAGGATGTATACCACTCACTTCACTGATAAAGAATGTTTGATATTGAAACCAGGATTTGTTATCCCTGAGGAATGGATTATCATGAGGACACCGAGAGTTAATGATTTGTACGTGTTGGATATGAGCGTAGCTACTACAACCACGGGTCAAGCTCATTGTTTCGTGTCCAGAGCAACTGAAAAAGAATCGAGATTGTGGCACCGGAAGATGGGACATATACATCTTAGAAAAATGAATCACTTGGTGCACAATGATTTGGTTACAGGAGTTCATGTCAAAGGTTTTCATCTGGAAGGGGAGTGCGTTAGTTGTGTTAAAGGCAAGCAGAAGAAGAAGTCACACCCTACAAAGCAAGTCAATTCAGTCTCAAGACCTCTGGAGAGACTTCACATTGATTTGTTTGGTCCGGTGAATGTCAAGAGTATTACGAGAGATAAATATTGTCTTGTGGTTACTGATGATTATTCCAGATTTTCGTGGGTTTCTTTCTTGAAGACAAAAGACGAAACGTTTGACAGTTTGATGGCGTTGTTCAAGAAGATTGAGAATCTGTATCAAAGGCGTATAAAAAGAATTCGAAGTGATAATGGTACTGAATTCAAGAACAGCAAGATGGAAGAATTTTGTGATGAAAGAGGTATTTTGCATGAGTTTAGTGCTCCGTACACTCCGCAGCAGAATGGAGTCGCAGAACGCAAAAACCAGACACTAATCGAGACGGCTATAACGATGCTTGCAGATTCAAAGTTACCAATTAATTTTTGGGCTGAAGCTGTTTCTGCCGCATGCTATACGCTCAACAGAGTTCTCACTGTCAAGAAGTTCAACAAAACATGCTTTAAGCTGATCAATAATCGCAAACCGAATTTGAAGTATCTAGAACCGTTCGGGTCACCCTGTACAGTTATAGAGCCTTATGGAAAGTTTGGTCCGAAGTGCATTGAGGGTATATTTGTTGGATATTCAAGTCCTACGCGACGTGTCTTCGTTCCAAGTGAGAAGCGGATTATTGAAGCTGCAAATGTTGAATGTCAAGGTTATACTACGCCGCCACAAAGTCCAGGAGATTCATGGCGATATCATTATGATAAGTTGTGGGAATCATTTGACATGATAGAAGAAGAAGACGAAGAAGAAGAAGATTTCTTTGATGAGTTGGATATTTTGTGCGAATATGAGTCACAACAAGGTTCCCAGCTGAGTATTCGAGGCGACCACGGGAAACTTCAAATGACGATGAAGCAGGTCCGAGTAATGCTGGTCAACACGATGATGTCCAACAGAATGAAGTTGCTCAAGCTAATCAAATGGTTGAGAATGATACTCAAGAATCTGAGAACATGCCGATCTTTGATCGAGGAGATTCAGATTCTGAGGGGAGCAGATTCAGGATTTAAGTCAAACAAGTCAAATTGGTGGACAAAGTGCAAGTCAAAATGTTACTAATCTGGAAGGTGATGTGGATGTTCCAAGCAAAGCAATGCCGCGAACTCTTTCATATCATCCAGAGGAGTTGATCATAGGAGAATTGCATTCAGGCGTTCGCACGAGACGTCAAATCGACCAGGGTTTAACATGTTTTTACTCTACAGTAGCACCTTTACAAACTGAATTTTCATTAAGTTGTTTTATCTCGCAGATCGAACCAAGAACGTATAAAGAGGCGCTTAGTGAAGACTCTTGGGTCATTGCGATGCAAAAAGAGTTAAGTCAGTTTGAAAAGTTGGGAGTGTGGAAGTTAGTGGATTTACCGGATGGTCAAAGGAAAATCAATACGAAATGGGTATTCAAGTGTAAGAGAGACGACAGAAGAGTTGTTGTAAGGAACAAAGCTCGACTCGTTGTTCAGGGCTTTAGTCAACAAGAGGGGATTGATTTTACTGAAGTCTATGCTCCTGTGGCACGACTAGAGGCAATCAGAATTTTCCTTGCATTTGCGTCTTGGAAGAACTTCAAAGTATATCAGCTAGATGTAAAATCGGCGTTTCTTTATGGGAAGGTTAACAAGGAGGTTTATGTCGGTCAGCCGCCGGGTTTCACCGATCCAATCCACAAGAACAAGGTCTACTTATTGGACAAAGCGCTGTATGGTTTACACCAGGCCCCGAGAGCCTGGTACGAGACTTTGTCTCAACACCTACTAGCCAACAGTTTCATACGTGGAAAAGTGGATGCCACTCTCTTCACTAAAGAGGTCGACGGACATCTTCTGATAGTTTAGAGGTGGACGATATAATTTTTGGGTCGACAAATGAGAATCTGTGCAAAGATTTTGAACAGGTGATGAAGCAAAAATTCGAAATGTCATCAATGGGGGAAATGAAATTCTTTCTGGGTCTACAAGTTGAACAACTACCTGAGGGACTTTGCATTCACCAGACGAAGTACGTGCATGATATTCGAGAGAAATTTGGAATGTCAAGTTCTACTCCAGCTGCTACCCCACTTGCAACAAATCATGGGATTCACCCAGATCTCACCGGAGACAGGGCTGATGAAACGTTCTACCGTTCCATGATAGGTTCTTTGATGTACCTAACTGCTTCACGTCCTGATATCATGTACCCAACGTGCCTCACAGCAAAATATCAATCTAACCCGAGAGCTTCGCACATGATTATTGTGAAGAGGATATTACGCTACCTGAAAGGAACTGCTACATTGGGGTTGTGGTATCCTAGAAAAGGCGACTTTACGCTCGAAGGGTATCCCGATTCGAATTTCGGATGCTGCAAAGTCAATACAAAATCAACGACTGCAGGATGCCAGTTCTTTGGACCTAGATTGGTTACCTGGCAGTGTAAGAAACAAACGTCTATGGCGCTATCTACATGTGAAGCGGAGTACGTTTCTGCTAGCAGTTGCTACTCTCAGATCCTGTGGATACAGCAACAGATGCGCGACTACGGTTTGCAGTTTCTTAACACACCTATTTTTGTTGATAATGAGGCCGCTATAAATATAACAAAGAATCCAGTACATCACGCTAAAACTAAACATATAGAAATTCGTCATCACTTTATTCGCGATTGCTTCGAGAAAAAGTTGATACGAATTGAGAAAATCCACACTGACGAACAGAAAGCTGATTTACATACCAAAGATTTTGATAAAAATCGGTTTAAATATTTGTTAAAACTGAACGGTATGAAGCTTCTTTCGGTGTCGGATGGCATAATTGGCGTTGATGAGAGTACTGTTGCGGATGAAGATGAGAAACAATCTGCAATGGTTTGTCGATTTTTTACTTGTTTTGGTATTTAGGGGGAGTAGATGTATATAGTATATTTTCAGAAAATACAAAAACAATAAAAAATGCAAAAATACAAAAACATGATAAAATTTCAAAATCCAAAAACAATATGAAACTGAAAAAGAGCTTGTGTAAAAAGGGAAAATGATAGTACATCGGCTAGACAATTACAGTATGCTAAAGATTTGTAAAGTTTAAATGAGTTAAACAGTCTCACTAATGATGTGTCGATAGGTTTTCGCACATTTAGTAGATTTATTCGGGATATAAACCTAAAATTTCAAACTTGTGAAATTCGTGAGGAACACTACTTGCATATATAGGTAACCCCTGAAATCTCGTTTGAAAGGTCCCATATTCTGAGATACTAGGTCTTTATACTCAGTGATATCTGGGGTATTATTCCGGGACTTCTGCTAAATGGAAGTTCTGACCTAGACCCCGAATAATACTTTCTCGCATTACTTGAAATATAGTAACCACCCTCAGCATAAAAAACAATGAAACATTGCAAAATGCTAATCGTGTGCTGTTGTAACTAAAAGATCCTCTAAAGGGGACACACCAGAAAGTCGAAGCCGTCATCTCTCTGCGTATACGGAAGTATCGACCTGAGCTCTCACGGCCCTCGCATTTAACCCCTGACAGATATCATCTGTGGTATACTCATCTGTAAGACTGAATATCTGGGATTCTGGATACGAGAGTATATTCAAGAGGTGGGACACATGAATGAGCTAAGTTCATAAGACATCTAAATCGTATCCTGAATAGATTGAAATTTGTGTGAGAATTTAAGATGGATCAGTATATCGACAATCAAGGTGACTTGTTTAAGTCTGAGTATGTAATGAAGCTTAACGGTACTTGTAATTTGTCTGAAAAGCTGATATGATTCCCTGACACGCTAGCCAAAAATAAGTTTGTAAATAGTTTAATTTCTTTAATTTCTGCAATTTAAGTTTCTGTATTTCATTTCTTAGTTTAGAACACTTTATTAAAATCCAAAAAGATTTTATTTCTGCTTTATTTTTGACAAACCAATGTGGAGAGTTAATCGTTGGATTCTTGAAGATTGAAGCAGATGCATGAAAAGTTATGAGCTGAAGAATGAGGAGATCTTACTTTGTCAGAGTTTGAGTGATTTACAAGTTGAAACAAGTTCATTAATTTGATGCTTGTTATTTTCAGAATAATGTTTGAAAAAGTTTTACAAAGTCAGTATGTATTGTCAAAAGATCAACCAAGGTCATTATATTAGACTTGGTAGATTAATTGAGTAATTAGGGTCATTAACTTGTACTTGAATACTTGAGTGGATTTCTAGTACTGATTGATTGTGTGATTTTGTGAAGAGATAAGTTTGTAATGTTTGAGACACAGGTTTTGGACTTCATCATTCCCACGGAAGCTAATTGTCAAAGTTTGAACCAGATCAAGACCTCAGATTCTAGCATATTGAGAGGGGGAGTCTGTGAAAAGGGGAGTCTGGATCAACAAGTCAAAGGGAATCTGAAGATGAAGCCATGACAAGATCCTGAACCTGTGAAGATAGAGTTTTTATGATGAGAAGACAGAGTTGGAGAAAAGACCAAGACTGAAGACTCGGAGCCGAAGACTTTGTCAACATCCAAGGGGGAGTCTGTTGGTGCACAGAATGTCTGTTGACTACGTTTGTATCAAGTCTTAGGTCAATATAGGTTAGATTGGAGCTTGAAAGTCAAAATAGGGTTTAACTTGTTAATTTCGCTTATGTGTACATTGTTAGGTTAGGGATTTCGCTCATTGGGTCATGGGGGTTTAGCTTATTTGTCATATGGGGGTTTAGCTTATGTGTCACATGGTGATTTCGCTTATATGGTCACCATATGAGTGAAATCAAATGCTGTATATATACCCCATGTGTGATTTTCATTGGTAACTTGGAGCGAAATCTTGTCATGCTTTTGGTAACAAAACTCTGTCAAAATTCATTCAGAAAGCATCAATAGAGAATTAATTAAAGAGGAAAAGCTGTTGTTACTTTGTGTACATTGATTCCGCCTTTATACGCAAAGATGAACTGCCTTAACTGACTTTTCCGTGTCATAGAACGGTCCAACACATATCATAAATAACCTAAACATAGTTTAGAAATAAGCTTTGATAGGTTTGGTGTGTGAAAACATGCTTATTTGATCTTACAGGGGCTAAAAGTGTCAAAAACGACGTAAGTTTGCATTTACGCGCATATCTTACGTTCTAACCACATCTGGACATCCAAAATTTTGTACACACTAAAATATTTTTATTTTAGTGATCGGTATGCAAAAATACCGCTCGTCGCTTAATTTGATTCGTTTTCGCGTCCGTTCGAGTTTCGTCGTAAATAGCCGAACAACGTGACCGTACGACCAAACGAACCGATATCCGTGATATTTCCGAGCATATTTCAGGTCCCCTACACTTTGACAACCTTGTAGAGCCTTGAAAATGGCTTAACGAAGGTTAAAAACGTCGAAAACAAGTTTAAACATGTGCAGGGACCATTTCTGCCAAACTTTGAAACTTCCAGCCTACACCCTCGCGTTGCGCGACGGCCATATGGCCTTATGGTCGTGCCACGCCACCTCACATCTGGGCAGAAACATTATTTTTAGCAGCAGATTGATAATCCAGGGGCCATTCTTGCAATTTCTTTGTGTGGTAGCCAAGTTAACACCTCTCCAAGCAAAGGATAGCTCTCATTTACACATGTATGGCTAGGATTTCTTGCTTGGAGGCTACACAAACCACTTGGAATGATCCTAGAGCCTCACCACAACTATAAATACACTCCCACTTCTTCCTCATTCCTTGCTCATTTCAATTTTGGAACTCTAAGTGGAGGAACACTTGCAAAGGGACCACCTACCTGAGTTCTAAGATCATCCTTCTAGCCCTTGAACACCAAGTATTTGTTCTTTCATGGCTTTAGTATTGATTTTCAGCTTTGTATTGCTGAAAGTCAAACTGTTTGACCAACAGTTTGACTTTCGGTTTTGACCATCAATTGGTCAAGTCAAAGTTCAATTTAACTTTGCAACGTGATTATAATCACGATGGTTATAATCCTTTAGCGCGCATTTTGCAACGGAATTACTTTTAGGTATCAATACACTTTGTTTTGATACCAAATCAGTTTTCTAAGTAGGTTAAACATGTTTTGACATGTTTAACTCATCACTATTAGTTTAGTGCTTGTTTAGCGTCGTAAGATAAGCGGTCTAAACAACCGCTTAGACTTTCGAACCCGACCCGTTTGGTTGATCATTAGGATCCGACCAAGCTTGCTTAGTGATCGTAGTTGCATAGGGAATAACCTCTGAGGTTATACCTTATGATCACATAGGATTGGTTAGTTATTTGTTAAGTAGCTTGTTTGCCCATAGGAAATGACCAAAATACCCTTTTGAAGCATAAATCCGTATTTTGCATATGTGAACATGTTTTTGACAAATAATCTGATTTAGTGACATGTTTAGGGATAGTTCGGCATGTAAGACTTGACATAGCACATAGTTAACCATCCGACTTTAGTTTTACGCAATCGACGCGTTATAGTAGCTTATACTACCATAATGGGTCGAAACGGGTCAAAAGCACTTAGGTAGACTTTCAAATCAGAATGTTAGCTCTATTAAATCATGACATATGAGTTCAAATACTCATTTGATTTATAGAACATCATTCTATCCTATCTCCCGATTTAGGATCCGATTATTAACATAGTTACCCATATGAGTTGCAGCAAAAACTAACATAAATACAAAGAAAAGGAATAAACGTGGCATGCCCGACCCCTCGACAACATCTTCCCAAGCAAAAACAAGAAACAGAAGGCTGACCACGGCCCCATGCCCAGTGTACACGGGGCGTGGCCAGGTGTCTGCAGAAAAGACAAAGTTGTAGAAGCATCTATTCCCAGCACGGGGGCGTGCCCAGCTCAACACGGGCCGTGGTCAACGCTAACATTCGCAGAATCTAGCAAATCTGGATAGTACAGATACGCTTCTGCACAGGGGCCGTGCCCAGCGAACACGGGGGCGTGTGGAGCCTAATACAGAAAATTGCAATTAATGAAGAAAGAGAAAGAGGATGGACACGGGGCCGTGCCCAATGGACATGGGACCATGTCTGGGCTTCTGTGCAGGCTATAAATAGGGGTATTTGGTTCACTTCAAAGGCATCCCTTGGCAAACCACCTCTCTCCCACTTCACCACCACTCCACCACCACTACAACACCCACATCCACCACCATCATCCATCATCCACCTTGGAGTGTGTGTAGTAGTTTCGGGATCTAAGATTGATAGTAAGAGTTCTTGACAATCAAAGGCCATGTTTGCCTAAGTCTCTTACATCACTTGGTGAAGACAAGCATTTAGTGCAATACTTTTGATTTTTAATCTTTTCGCACTTTTTATTTGTTAGTGCAATATGTCTATTGGCTTCATCTTGTATCGAGTCATGTAATAGGATTGGATAGGATAATCAGTGCTCGGGGTGCTAGAAACTGATTTTCATGTAATTGGTGGTGATTTCGCTTGAAATAGCCAAGTACCATTTCAAGCGAAATCAAAATCAATTGATTCCGCTTGAAAGTGTCTTGACCATTTCAAGCGAAATCAGGTCACCGATATATAGGAGCATGTTCCGTTTCATTTGGAGCGGAATCAGGATTTTGTAATCGGTAACGAAGTGTTGCCGAATTGTCTTCATGTGTTGTAATCACTATTATATCAATATACGAGACATTATAATTACATCGAGCGTCTGTGTCATTGATTCCGCCTTTGATTCGGATAAACAACTCTTCTGATCGACTCAGCTGGTCGTACAACGATCCTACAAGTGGTATCAGAGCTCAGGAGGAAGAGTTTAGCTTGATTGCATCAGTTTTCTGACTTCTACACCTTCTTTTTCAAGTTGGACAAGATTTCACGGTCAAAATGGATTGAATTTTTCACAGTACATGTGAAACAGTGTTTTAACAAAGCCTTGAGAATATCAGACCTAAATTCGGATTAAAAATGACAAAAATGGGCCAAAAATCTGATTCCGCTTGAACGAACAACATGATTCCGCTTGAAAAATCCGGCTGATTTCGCTTGAAAGTACTATTCCGCTTGAAATTAGCAAGTTATTCCGCTTGAATCTGCTTGGATCTGCTATTTCGCTTGAAAAGTTCATCAGATTCCGTTTCAAAGTGTTATTCCGCTTGAAGATCTCGCTTGAAACAAGTGATTCCGCTTGAAAGTGGAATTCTGTTTAATATTCTGATTTCGCTTGAAGCTGTGATCTCGCTTGAAAGTGTTATCTTAGTGATTTCGCTTGAAATCCTTATTTCGCTTGAAAGAGGATTTTTGTGTCAAGATCATTTCACGTCAATCGAGTGTCAGTCTGTTTCAGATTATTTGATATTGTTTATACTGATTGTGTTTGTTTGATTGTTTGTCTCCAGGTTATTCAAGAATTTCAAACCATGGCTGAAGAATTCTACAATACGTTTTTCAATGCGTTCACATCCGAATCTTCAAGATTACAACTGTTACACCAAAAACCACAAAAAAGCGATCAATCAGAACATCAAGCATGATAATTTCTATGGAACACACTCAAAGCCACCAACTCTGGAAAGCATTGAGGATTATACTTGGTGGAAAGAACGGTTTCTTAACTGGGCAAAAACGTATGCGCATGAAAGCTGGTTCTGTATGGAATTTGGATATGAAAGACCAAAGACTAATAAAGGAGAAGATCTTCCATTCAAGAAGTTATCCAAAGAAGATAAATCTGAATTTGCAGCTGAACAGAGAATGATTGCTTTGATCCAGTCGGCAATTAGAAATGATATTTTTGCATTGCTTAACCATGATGGGTCATCGAAATCTATTTGGGAAGCTTTACGAGTTAAAGCTGAGGGGGGTAAACAGATTAAAAAGAACAAAATTGCTTTATTAAAGAAAGAATTCGATCTATTTGATAGCATTATAGGAGAGTCTGTGAGGCAAATGATAGAGAGATTCTGTCATCTAAAAATTGAACTTGACCGTTTTGAGATTGTGAAAATAAGAGAGGAAATTATTGATAAAGTCATAGAAGCATTACCACGAGCTGGTCGGTGGCAAACGTTTGTTTTTATTTTGAAAAATGATGCTTTGTATGAAACAATTTCTCTTGATACATTATTTGAAAAGATTGAAACTCATGAGCTTGAATTGCAGAAACAGAACAAGATGAGCAGTTCTTCACATCAACAGAATGTTGGCTTGTACTACAAAGGAAGTTTACTTTCGGTGAAAGCTGATAGTTCACCAAAGACAGCATTCAGTGGTGAGAGGACAAAAGAGCCACAGAAGAGCTCATCAAGTTATGATCCGGGTTATCATTCATCGCCTTCAAAAGCTAGTTTTGAAGAAGCAGAGGAGATACTGTGCAACATTGCTCTCAAGTTGAAAAATTATCCTGCAATGAGCATCAATGCTGCTAAACAACAAATGAGTTTTCTTGCATCTGTTCTGGAATCGTATGAAGGTCTTGTAGCTGGCAAAATTGAAAAATCAGAGTTAACCAAAGAAGACTACGACCAGATTGATCCAGAAGAAATGGAGCTCATAGACATTCGCTGGTGTTTGGCAAGTTGCATTCGCAGAGCTCAAAGATATATGGAGATTACTGGGAAGCAATCGTTAGGTGGTCCGTCAACAAAGCTTGGATTCGACAAATCCAAAGTGACCTGCTTCAGATGCAAGCAAAAGGGTCATTTCAAAAGAGAATGTAGCAATTCTGAAGTTGCTGAATCTGAGAGACCTTTCAACGATGACTATTACCGAAAGGCAATTTATCATCGTAGTAAAGAAGAACCAAAGATGATCGAAAATATTCCAAAAGAGAAGTCCAGAGCTTATGCAGTAATTCATGACGATGAAGGTTTTGACTGGAGCACAATTCTTCCAGAAGAAGATCGTCCTGTGACAACTCATGGCAGAAAACCATCAAAAAATCAACATCATGTTTTAGTTGCTGAAATAAAAGAGGAAAACAAAGAAGAAAAAGGCACAGCTGAGACAAAAGAGAAAACCAGAGAAGAAATTCTAAGTGAGAAAACTTACAGAGAAAGAAACATTGCTTTAAACAGAATGAGTGAAATGCAAGAAGAGTATGAGAGTGCTGTCAGCAACAAGAGATGGGATAAAAAGAGAGAGTGCTACTTCAACAGAGAAGGTGAACCTGTTGTTCCAAAGAAAGACATAATCTTAGAAGATGTTCTTCTCATAATTCCTTCATCAGCCGAATACTATAGAAATGTGTTGAAAGATGACACATATGCAAAAAGGCATGAAAAGGAAATCAGATATGCCATGACATCGTGTCTGAGAAAAAGGGATGAAGAGAGAATGAAGAAGAATGTTGAAGAAATGGTGAAAAATCTGAAGAAAGTTGTTGAAGAGGTTAAAGCTGAAGCTGTTGAAGTTGAGGTTGTGAAGGAAATCAAAGTTGTGAAAGTTGAAGATTTGAAAGTTACTGAGAAAGAAAGGATTGAATAAAAAGTTGAGGTGAATGAAGAGGTTGAGAAAGCTATTACTGAAGAACAGCAGGTTGTAGAAGATGAGAAGAAAACTGAAAGTTTGACTGAGGTAAAGATTGAGAATTTAAAGTCTGCTAGTGATGAAGGTGCTGGTGATGAGAAGAAGGAAGAGTTGAAGCAGACAGAGGCAGCTGAAAACACCGAAGTGTCAATCACTGAGGTAAATTCTGATTCGGAAATCTTAAAACTGATTGAACAGTGCAAGAAATGCATGGAAACATGCAGAGCTTGTACTGAAAAAGATGAGAAGTTCAGAACAAGAGATCTTGAATTTACAAAAATTGAAAACATTTTCAAAGAAAAATGCAAAGAAATGCTAGAAAAAGAAAAGGTTTTAAAAGAAAATGATGAAAAACTTTCAGAAAAATATAAAAAGTTAGAAAAAGAAAATGAGATGTTGAAAGAAAATGTTTTGAAAAAGACAGAAGAATGTGATCAAAAAGAAAATGTTTGTCAAGAAATGAAGAAAGAATATGACTCAATGAAATTGGCATATCACATTACAAAAGAGTCATATGAAAAAGTGAAAGATGAAATGAAATTTGCTCAATCAAGAATGAATTATCTTTCTGAAACAACTAAAGAGCTTAAACGAATGTATGAAATAAAACAAGTTGTTGTTAATTCCTATATTGAGGATGTTGCTAAGCTAAAGCGACAGATTGCTGATTTAGAACAGGACAACAATAAGTTAAAAAGTTATCACGTGTCGTCATATGTGCTTGAAAGAATTTTCAATATAAAACCGGGAGATGGTGAGTCTGAGCAAAACTAGAAAGGCATTGGCTCAGAGTTTCATCAAGTTCCACCACCGGAAAAGTTTGCATTTTATGATGAAGAAAATGTCGAAAAAGTTTTCAACCTGGTTGATCAGTTGCCAGATAACATTGACATAACCTATTCCAAATCTGATGATTATAGTGATTCAGAGGTGGTAGGTAAAGTTGTTGAAAGTGTGTTGAAAGAAGAGTCAGTTGAATCAGGTAAGTCTGAATCACAGGATGAAAATGAAGGTAATTTTCATGATGGATATCTGAAAAACACAAAATCCGAGAAAAATTTGAATGATGATTCAAAAGGATTGGTTTATACCATGATTGGATCAGACAAATTATTCTTAGATGTTGTATTCCCAATTCAGAATGTGACTTCAGAAAAGATTGACAAAGTTTTCAAAATGGTTGAAATTGAAAAATCTGAGATTTCAAAGTTTGTTGGTAAAGGTCACAAAACTTTTTATAACAAACCAGGTTTCAAGAAGAAAAACATGAAGGCTGGGTTGGGTTATAAAAAGAAACAAAATTGGAAGAAAAATGAAGTGCCAAATTCTCAGGCAAAAATGAGTTTTGTTCAAGGAAAAAGTTTAGCAAAAGAGAAAGAACTCAAATTTGGACGACAGTCTAATGATGAGTTTCATGCTCAGAAAAAGCAACAACATCAGGTCAAAGATGTGTAAAAAAGGACATGTTTCAAATGTGATCAAATTGGCCATCTTGCACGCAAGTGTCCAAATCTGAAACCTGTTGATGTTGAGATAAAAAAGAAGTCTGAAAATGTTGAGAAACAGAAATCTGAGAATGTGAAACAAAGGTCAACCAGATTTGATTCAAAACAAACTTGGAGGTACAACACAAACAAGTTTGCTTCGAATCAAAATTGGAAATCAAACCCGAACAGGTTCGATCCAAGACAGACCTGGAAGTCTCACACACCCAGATTCAGAACAACGCAAAGTTGGAAAACATCAGTTGATATGACAAAACCCCAACAGTTTTGGAAACCAAATGTTGTTCAAAAACAAAGTGTTCAAAAAGATTCACATCTTTACAACCGAGGTACTCCGAAAGGTCAAACATGGTCTGTTAAGAAGCAAATGACTTCGATAAAAGATGAGAAAGTTGAAATTAAAGATGAAAAAGTCTTTGTTCAAAATGACAAAGATTTTACGAGATTAAATGATGCATATTGTGTTGAAATGCCTAAGGTCCAACAGACCTGGGCTAAATTGTTCAAGTAATTGAGTTAGTTGAATGTGTAAGTGCTCAAGAAAAAGGAAGTCTGTGAAAATGGAAACTGGAGCAGCCTGGCACATGGAAAGGAGGAAGAGGCTGCTGGACCCTGTGTTGGTTGAGGCAAGGAGTTTGTTTGTTTTCTATAAATAAATAAACAATATTTCAAAAACCATCAAAATTTGAAAAATTAAAAACCAAAAATATGTTTTTTAGTTTGTTAAAAATTTGAAAAACCAAAAATATGTTTGTTTTTAATTTTTCTAAAAAAATAGAAAATTACAAAAATATGTGTTACTTGAATACGCCGAAACCCTCACGGCTGAACAAACATGATTACTTTCACAAGATTGAAAAACGGTTTTCAAACTGTAAAAATCAATGTGTTGTGAATCATGGGGGTACTTTATGTTATATTTTCTGCAAAACAGAGCACATTAAGCAGAAAATGGATGGCGAGACAAAGCTATCAGTGTTGGTTGTCAAATTTTCTTTTAATGGTTTTGCATTTTAGGTGGAGAAAAATTGTCAGAAAATCTAAAAACATTAGAAAATTTGAAAAAGCCAAAAACATGATAAAATTAAAAAATTTGAGTTTTTGTGTAAAAAGAGGAAATGATAGTACATCAGTAGACAGTTATAGTATGCTAAAGAAATGTATTGATTAAATAGCATTAAACAGTCTCATTAATGATATGCCGATAGGTTTTTATACATTTAGTAAACTTTTTCGGGATATAAACCTAAATTCAAACTTGCTTATTTCGTGGGGAACACTACTTGGATACATAGGTAACCCCTGAAATCTTGTTTGAAAGGTCACTCTTTCTGAAATACTAGGTCTTTATACTCAGTGATATCTGGGGTAGTATCCCGGGACTTCTGATTTTGCGGAAGCAATGGCCTAGTCCCCATATAATACTTTCTGCTTGCTTGAAATATAGCGCCGCCCTCAGCATAAAAATGATGAAACATTGAAAAGATCCTCTAAAGGGGACATACCTAAAGTCGAACCGTCATCTCTCTGCTGAACGGAAGTTCTGACCTGAGCTCCACGGTTTCGCATCTAACCCCTTACAGATATCATCTAGGTATACTCACCTGTAAGACTAAATATTGGGATCTGGATACAGGAGTATATTCAAGAGGTGGGACACATGAATGAGTTTAAATTCTTAAAACACCTAATTCGTATCCAGAATCAGTTGAAATTTGTGTGAAAATTTAAGCGGATCAGTATATTGACAATCTAAGTGAATTGTTTAATTCTTAATGTGTAACTAAGCTCAACGGTACCTGTGACTTGTCAAAAACTGATATGATCCTCTAACGCGAACTCAAACAAAAATATTGTCTGTAAATATAGTTGTATATATTTCTTTACTGCTTTACATTTTCAGAAAATTCAAAAAGATTTTTGATTCTGCTTTATTTTCGACAACTGATGTCTGAAATGCCGAGTTTCAAAATCTAAGTAAGCTGATTGTGTTTCTGAAAATAAAACAGGTTCATTAATTTGAAACTTGAATTAAAACATAAAAAATCAAAAACAGTTTGTGATATCTCCAAGGTCATTAGTTTGGACTCGGATGATTAACTGTGAGGGATTTTGGATACTTAATACTGCCAAATCTATAAAGTTTGTTGATAGAGGAGTGTTTTAGAAAGTTTGAAAGAGCCAGATTATGATTTCTGGGAGTCTAAAATGTTGTTACTTATAAACATATGAGTGTTGCAGATATTGTACCAGACTACGATCCTGATAGCATAGTCTAAGGGGAGTCTGAAGACGAGCTCAAAGCAAGGGGGAGCTTGTAACCGGGAAGCTAGGTGTCGATCCCTAAAGCACGGAAGCTTGATGAAAGGGGGAGCCTGAAGAAGCTGATAAAGCAAGAGTCAGATTCAGATTCTGGTAGAATGATAAAGATAGAGCCAGGATGAGATTCTGAACCTGTGAAGAATAGAAAAAGATTGATAGATGCTTACAGTGTTAGACAATTTGGAAAGAGCATGAAGACTGATCAAGAATGAAGATGTGTCATGATAAAGACTCGACACTGAAGACTTCGTCAATATGTCAATATCCAAGGGGGAGTCTGTTAGTGCAATATGTCTATTGACTTCGTCTTGTATCGAGTCATGTAATAGGATTGGATAGGATAATCAGTGCTCGGGGTGCTAGAAACTGATTTTCATGTAATTGGTGGTGATTCCGCTTGAAATAGCCAAGTACCATTTCAAGCGAAATCAAAATCAATTGATTCCGCTTGAAAGTGTCTTGACCATTTCAAGCGAAATCAGGTCACCTATACATAGGAGCATGTTCCGTTTCATTTGGAGCGGAATCAGGATTTTGTAATCGGTAACGAAGTGCTGCCAAATTGTCTCCAGGTGCTGTAATCACTATTATATTAATATACGAGACATTATAGTTACATTGAGCGTCTGTGTCATTGATTTTGCCTTTTATTCGGATAAACAACTCTTCTGATCGACTCAGTCTGGTCGTACAATGATCCTACATTATTTGGTTTTGTATTAATGACTTTAATAACTAGTTTCTTATGTTGAAGGTGAAACTTCCTTATCATTTGTCCGTGGTGTCTTGGCATTATTTTACTGTCTATATAAAATAAAAGATTTTCACCATTCATATCTCTACGGTCTATATAGAGATATGTTGGCTACCTGGTCTGGGGTTAAGGGAATGGTTTGGTAAGGTTCTTGCCTTATTCAGTGTATAGATCCTGCAAGGACCTGGGTCAAGCTTACTAGGACCTCCTTCAATACGCACTGGTATTGGATAACGGGGGTGCGAATGGCTTGATCCCCTCATATGTAAACTACTATTAATACATTAACCTGGCTACTTGGGATTGTATCCCTGCTGACTCAAACGTAAACTACTATTAATACATTAACCTGGCTACTTGGGATTGTATCCCTGCTGACTCAAACCACTTAGCTGAGGGTAACGTCGCCTTCAAAAGAGGGGCCTACCACATTACGCATTAACAACTTAATTAATTATCTTTCAATATTCCGACCCTTTGGGATTGTATCCTTGCTGACTCAAACCACTGGGTTGAGGGTAGCGTCACCTTCAAAAGAGGGGCCTACTACTATAACTAAGATAATCTCTTAAAAAGTGCAAAAGTGCGGAAATCATCAAAGGTTACATTAAAGGCGAGTCGGATCCAAGTGATTCATCTTGTCTATCTGTTTTTATTTTATTTTTATTTTCAGCATTTTATTTTTTATTTTTCATGTTTAAAACCTTTTCTAAAACTTTTTGATTAGACATTGAGGATAAACCGGTACTAAAAGCTCTTGTGTCCTTGGACGACCTCGGTATCTTACCAACGCTATACTACGCTCACGATGGGTGCCCTTGCCCATATGTGTGTTTAGTGTTAGTAGAATATCATGTTTTATAAATTTAAAACTTGACTAATGTGTTAAAAAGGGCTTAAATTATCAATAAAAATATATAACGCTACACACGCATCAAGCTTTTGGCGCCATTGCCGGGGACACAAGGATTTTAAGAAAGCTTAAAATCGACGGCCTAATCAGTTTTTCAAAACCTTTTTAAAACCGCGCGCACATTTTTTCATTTTTAGGTAGTTTTTGCATTACAGTAAACTGAACACGGGGTCGTGCTCATTGAACACACCCCCGTGCTGCATAATTTTTACAAAACTCCCAGATACAGAGTCTGAACACGGGGTCTTGTTCGCTGAACACGCCCCCGTGTTGCACAAAACCAGTCACATTCTTTTAAAACGCCCAGATACAAAACCTGACCACGGGGACGTGCTCACTGAACACGGGGCCGTGCTCAGCCTCTGTTTCCGTTTTTATTTTTGTTTTCTGGTCTCGAGACTCTATTGTGGTTTGCTGAGTGATTCTTATGGATTAATACTCAGGAGGTTCCAACTACCACTATGAGGAGGATGATTATAGGGAAGAGTATTGTACCATTTGTGGTAACCCTCATTCGGTGCAATATTGTGACCTCTTTGAACCAGCCGCTTCGTACACATACTATAAGGAGCCCAGGTACGAGCCATCCACTTCATACACAGCTTATGAAGAGCCAATGTATGAACCTTCTCCCTCATACTCATATTTTGATGAACCAAGGTATGAGCCTTCATACTCATACTTTGGGGAACCAAGATATGAGCCTCCACCATCATATACTTACTATGAGGAACCATGGCGTTAACAACCCACCTCATATGAGTATTATGAAGAACCAAGTTACGAACCTTATCCATCATATACTTACAATGAGGAACAATGGTATGAACCATTTACCTCATATGAGTATTATGAGGAACCAAGGATCGAACTTCCGAATTCAAGCTTTGAGGATACTTATTCCACTCAATTTGACGAACCACCAACTATCTCACCCATAGCTGAAAAGATAATAGAACACCTTAAAACTATCGAGCGGTATATAAAAGAATCCCGCGCAAGGGAAGATGAATCCCGCACAAGGGAAGAATTAACATGTACTAAAGAAGAGGTAGTTGAAAAGGTAAAAATGGAAGAACAAGTAAGTGAAAAGCCGACACATGAGTTAAACAACAAAAAAGTTGAGTCCGATAACTTTAAAATTCAAGAAGAGTCTAATTTTCAAGAAATTAATCTCTTGTCACCTTCTTTAAAAGAGTTAAACACTAACACTAAAATTGACGAAACGGTAAGCATTAGGTTAACAAATGATCAAACTACGCTAATAAAAGAAGACCCATTTGAAATTAACACTACACTGGTTCCATGTTTTTTTCAAAGTTCCTTTATTAGTAATATCACAATTGATAGAGATCTTTGTGTTAATATAATGCCAAACTACATCTTCGAAAAATTAAGAATTGGTGATTTCTCTCCACTTCAAATACCCATTTTTCTGTCTAATCGGAAAACAATAAAATCAATAGGGATAGTTGAAGATGTGTTAGTCCAAACAAATCAAATGGTAATCCCAACCGACTTCGTCATCCTTGATGACGCTCCACTAGTGTTGGGACAACCTTTTGTAAAAACCCATGAAGCTTTGAAAAATCGAAAGCATAACAATCTACCCATTTAATTAGGGGCATTCAAAAGAAGTGTCGACCTTGAGCGATCAATGAAATATCCATTCGGCAATAATGACCCCCAAATTGAAGATGAAGATGAACCACCCGATACAAGAGAAGAAATCAACTACTTTGTTGAAGAAGAGGTCGCCATAGAAGAAACCTTCTTGGTTCTTGATCAAAATGAGCAACCAAATAAGGAGTCTCCTAAAGACCCACCACTTGAGCTCAAGGAACTCCCAAAAGGTTTGGAATATGCTTTTCTCGACAAAGATGGTAAGTTACCTGTTATTATTTCGCCAAAATTAACTAGTGTAGAAAAAAATAAACTAATCTCACTTTTGAAAAAACACAAAAACGCGATCGCTTAAAAGCTTGTAGATATTAAAGGAATAAGTCCTTCCATGTGCATGCACAAAATTTTAATGAATGATGACTATAAATCGGTAATACAACCACAACGTGGAGTAAATCCAAACGTCCAAGAAGAGATTAAAAATGAAGTCATCAAATTACTTGACGCCGGACTCATTTACCCAATCTCCGATAATCCTTGGGTAAGTCCCGTTCAAGTAGTTCCTAAGAAAGGAGGTATGACGGTAGTCACTAACGAGAAAAATGAATTAATACCAACAAGAACTGTCACAGGATGGAGAGCTTTCAAATACCGATAGCACCCGAAGACCAAGAAAAGACAACATTCACATGTCAATACGGAACTTTTTATTATCGACGCATGCCTTTTGGTCTATGTAATGCCCCCGCAACCTTTCAGCATTGCATGGTGGCCATTTTCCATGATATGATAGAAAAGACTATGGAAGTCTTCATGGACGACTTTTCTATCTTTGGAGATTCATATGACCAATGCCTCAATAACCTTGAACGAATGCTATCCCGATGTGAGGAAACCAATCTCGCCCTTAACTGGGAAAAATGTCATTTCATGGTAATGGAGGGAATAGTACTCCGTCACAAAATCTCAAGCGAAGGAATGGAGGTTGATCGACCAAAAATAGACATTATTTCTCGATTACCACCCCCATCCTCCGTTAGAGCCATTAGAAGTTTCCTTGGGCATGCTGGATTTTATAGACGATTTATCAAAGACTTTTCAAAAATCTTAAGGCCTTTAACAAAATAACTTGAAAAAGATGCTCCTTTCATCTTTGACAAGGATTGCAACCAAGCATTTCTCACACTAAAAGAGATGGTAGTCAATGCATCAATGATGATAGCGCCTGATTGGAAATTACCTTTCGAAATCATGTGTGATGCAAGTGACTTTGCAGTTGGAGCCGTCTTGGGATAAAGAAAAGATAAGCATTTTCACCCAATATATTACGCTAGTAAAACACTTAATGTTACACAAGAAAATTACACAACAACTAAAAATGAATTACTAGCTGTAGTATTTGCTTTTGATAAATTTTGTTCTTATCTTGTTCTTTCTAAAACGATAGTTTATACAGACCATGCAGCCATTCGTTATCTCTTTAAGAAACAGGATGCTAAACCGCGTTTAATCAGATGGATTCTACTCCTCCAAGAATTTGACATTGAAATAAAAGACAAAAGAGGAGCAGAAAACATCGCTGCATATCATCTTTCCCGCTTGGAAGACCCAGCTTTGAAGGCAACTAGGGATGAGCTAATCAATGAAAAATTTCCAACGGAGTCCCTAGAAATGGTGGAATACCGAGAAGAGCAATGGTACGCCAACTATGCTAACTACTAAGCTAGCGGAATAGTCGCAAAAGGATGGCCACATCATCAAAGAAAAAAAAATTTGCCGATGTAAAGCATTATTTTTGGGAAGATCCTTATCTTTTCAAAATGTGTGCCAACCAACTTATCCATCGATGCGTACATGGTAGTGAAGCAAGAAGAATTCTCCGCCATTGTCATGAAGGTCCATACGGAGGACATCATGGTGTCGCTAGTCCCGCACGAAAGGTATTTGATTCAAGATTTTATTGGCCAACCATTTACAAAGACGCCTAAAGTCTTATCAAGACATGTGACGCTTGCCAACGATCAAGTAATATTTCTTCCAAAAACGAAATGCCACAAAATGGCATTCTTGTTTGTGAAATTTTTGATGTGTGGGGACTCGACTTTATGGGACCTTTCCCACCGTCAAAAGGAAATAAATACATACTTGTGGAAGTGGATTACTTGTTTAAATGGGCCGAGGCCGAAGCCCTTCCAACAAATGATGGAAGAGTTGTGGTAAGATTCCTGAAACGATTATTTTTGTTGGACCGTTCTATGACCCGAAAAGTCAGTCGAAGTAGTTCATCTTTACATACGAAGGCGGAATCAACATAAGTAAAGTAACAACAGCTAATCCTTTCAATTCCTTGTGTTTATATTGCTTTCTGGTAAAATTTCAGCAGAGTTTCGGCACCGTAGCACACACATACGTCGTTACAAATGATGAACCGCTCAAGCCTATATATAGATATCTTGGGTCGCTTATGTGACAGTCCAAATAAGCGATCCAGATCACTTGTCACATAAGCGATCCAGTGTAATGTCCTAAACGCGGTCCAGGCTTCATGACTAATAAGCGGTCCACAATATAACATTGACACATAAGCGGTCCTAACTCTATATTACACAATATTTACACTTTGACCCCCTATAGACCAATCTTGACTTCAGACTTTTTGTAGACGCAGTCAACAGACATTCCGTGCATCAACAGACTCCCCCTTGGATGTTGACGTAGTCTTTTAGCATCTTCAGATCCGTAGTCTTCAGTCTTTGTCTTTATACCAACTCTGTCTTCTTCTCATAAGCATTCTTCACAGGTTCTAGGACTGACTTCTAGCTTTATCTACAAGCTTCCCATTAGCTGTTGATCCAGACTCCCCCTCTCACTGACTCCCCCTCTCATTATGCTGGAATCTTGAGATATCTGGTTCAAACTTTTGCAATTTGCCTCCGTTGGGAAATATCGTCCAAACCTGTTACTCACCTAATAACATTACAAACTATCTTGTCAAACAATAAACACAACTTCAATCAGTTTTAGAAATCCACTCAAGTTTTCAAGTTCAAATTAATGACCCTGAATACTTGATTAATCTACCAAGTTCAATTTAATGACCCTGGTTGACCTATTGACGAACCAAACTGATTTAATAAAACTATTTTCCAATTTTCTTTCTGAAAATAAATAGTATCAACTTAATGAACTTGTTTATGACTATGAAAACAAACATATTTCCAACAATGTAAGCTCTCCTCGATCTTCAGCTCAGAATCTCCTGCATCTGCTTCATCTTTCCAGAATCCGACAATCAACTTTCCACTCTGGTTTGTCTTAAACTAAAGCAGAAATAAAATCTTTTTGGATTTTAAGATGATCTAAACTAAGAAATCAAATAACAGAAACTTAAATTGCAGAAAATAAACTATATACAAGTTTGTTTTTGGCGAGCGTGTCAGGGAATCATATCAGCTTTTCAGACAGATCACAAGTACCATTAAGCTAAATTACATACTCAGATTTAAACAATTCACCTCGATTGTCGATATACTGATCCATCTTAAATTTTCATACAAACTTCAATCTATTCAGGATACTATTTAAGTGTTTTAAGAACTTAGATCAATTCATGTGTCCCACCTCTTGAATATACCCCCGTATCCAGAATCCCAATATTCAGTCTTACAGACAAAAATACTACAATGATGTCTGTACATAAATTAGGGTATGCGAGAACTGAGGGATCTCAGGTCAGAACTTCCGTTCAGCAGAGAGATATCAGCTTCGACTTTGCAATGTGTTCCCTTTAGAGAATCTCTTAGCTACAACAACTGATTATCAATTTTATCGTCTAATCAGCTGAGGGCTTTATGCTATGTTTCAAGCATTTTGGTGAAAGTATTAGCCAGGGACTAGGTCAGAACCACCGTTCAGCAGAAGTCCCGGAATAATACCCCAGACATCATAGAGTATAACCACCTAGTATATCAGAATACGAGACCTTTCAAACGAGATTTCAGGGGTTACCTATATATCCAAGTAGTGTTCCCCACGAATTTCACCAGTTTGAAATTTTAGGTTTATATCCCGAATAAATTTACTAAATGTACAAAAACCTATCGACACATCATTAGTGAGACTGTTTAACTCATTTTATCTTTCCAAATCTTTAGCATACTGTAATTGTCTAGCTGATGTACTATCATTTTCCCTATATTCACAAGCTCTTTTTCAATTTTATCATGTTTTTTGATTTTTGTATTTTTTACTGTTTTTGTATTTTTCAAAAAAAAAAACTATGTACAGCTAACTAACTATCTCCCCCTAAATACCAAAACACGTAAAAAATCGACAAACCATCGCAGATTGTTTCTCATCTTCATCCGCAACAGTACTCTCATCAACGCTCACAACTCCATCCGACACCGAAAGCAATTTCATACCATTAAGTTTTAACAAATATTGAAACCTATTTTTATCAAAAGCTTTGGTATGCAAATCAGCTTTTTGTTCGTCAGTGTGGATTTTCTCAATTCGTATCAACTTTTTCTCGAAGCAATCGCGAATAAAGTGATGACGAATCTCAATATGTTTAGTTTTAGCGTGATGTACTGGATTTTTAGTTATTTAATCGCGGCCTCATTATCAACAAACAGAGGTGTGTTAAGAAACTGCAAACCGTAGTCGCGCATCTGTTGTTGTATCCACAGGGTCTGTGAGCAGCAACTGCTAGCAGAAACATACTCTGCTTCACATGTAGATAGCGCCACAGATGTTTGTTTCTTACACTGCCAAGTAACCAATCTCGAACCAAAGAACTGGCATCCTGCAGTTGTTGATTTCGCGTTGATTTTGCAGCATCCGAAATCCGAATCGGAAAACCCTTCGAGTGTAAAATCGCCTTTGCGAGGATACCACAACCCCAATGTGGGTGTGCCTTTCAAGTAACGTAAAATCCTCTTCACAATAATCATGTGCGATTCTCTCGGGTTAGACTGAAATCTTGCTGCGAGGCACGTTGGGTACATGATGTCAGGTCGTGAAGCAGTTAGGTACATCAAAGAACCTATCATGGATTGATAAAGTGTCTCATCAACCCTGTCTCCGGTGAGATCTGGGTGAATCCCATGATTAGTCGCAAGTGGGGTAGCAGCTGGAGTAGAACTTGACATTCCAAATTTCTCCAGAATATCATGCACGTACTTCGTTTGATGAATGAAAATTCCTTCAGGAAGTTGTTCAACTTGTAATCCTAGAAAGAATTTCATCTCCCCCATTGAAGACATTTCAAATTTCTGCTTCATCACCTGTTCAAAATCTTTGCATAATTTCTCATTCGTCGACCGAAAAATTATATCGTCTACATAAATCTGTACTATCAGAAGATGACCATCAACGACTTTAGTAAAGAGAGTGGCATCCACTTTTCCACGTATGAACTGGTTAGCGAGTAGGTGTTGAGACAAAGTCTCGTACCAGGCTCTCGGCGCCTGATGTAGACCATACAACGCTTTGTCCAGCAGATAAACTTTGTTCTTGTGGATTGGGTCAGTAAAACCCGGCGGCTGACCAACATAAACCTCCTCTTTGACCTTCCCATAAAGAAACGCTGATTTAACATCTAACTGAAATACTTTGAAATTATTCCAAGACGCAAATGCTAGGAAAATTCTGATAGCCTCTAGTCGTGCGACAGGAGCATAGACTTCGGTAAAATCAATCCCCTCCTATTGACTAAAGCCCTGAACAACAAGTCGAGCTTTGTTCCTTACAACCACTCCTCTGTCGTCCCTTTTACATTTGAAAACCCATTTTGTATTGATTTTTCGTTGACCGTCCGGTAAATCAACTAACTTCCACACACCTAACTTCTCAAACTGACTTAATTCTTCTTGCATCGCTATGACCCAAGAGTCTTCAGTAAGCGCCTCTTTGTAAGTCCGTGGTTCGACCTGCGAAATAAAACAACTTAATGAAAATTCAGTTTGTAAAGGTGCTACTGTAGAATAAAAACATGTTAAGCCCTGGTCAATTTGACGTCTCGTCCGAACGCCTGATTGCAATTCTCCTATTATCAACTCCTCTGGATGATAAGAAAGAGTTCGCGGCATCACTTCGCTTGGAACTTCTACATTTCCCTCCAGATTAGTAACATTCTGCTCTGCATCTTGTTCACCAACTTGGTTTGTTTGACTTGACAACTGGATCTGCTCCCCCTCAAGATCTGAATCACCATGGTCAAAAACTGGCATGTTTTCAGCTTCTTGATCATCATTCACCTCCGACTGATTACCAGGAGCAACTTCATCATCATGTTCACCAGCATTACTAGGACCTGCTTCAGCATCATTTGAAGTCTCCCGAGGTCTGCTAGAATACTCTGCTGGAAACCTGAGCGACGATTCATACTCTCGTAAAATATCCAGCTCATCAAAGAAATCTTCCTCTTCCTCTGATTCTTCTCTCATGTCAAACGATTCCCAAAGTTTGTCATAATGATAACGCCATGAATCACAGGATTCTGAGGCGGCATTGTATAACCCTGACATTCAACATTTGCTGCTTCAATAATACGCTTTTCACTTGGAACAAAGACACGCTGTGTAGGACCTGAATATCCAACAAATATTCCTTCAAAGTTCTTCGGACCAAGCTTGCCATTCGGCTCTATTACCGTACAAGGTGACCCAAACGGTTCTAGATACTTCAAATTCGGCTTGCGTTTATTGATTAGCTCAAAACACGTCTTGTTGAACTTCTTCACAGTAAGAACTCTATTGAGAGTATAGCATGCAGCAGAAACAGCTTCAGCCCAAAAATTAATAGGTAACTTGGAATCTGCAAGCATCGTTCTGGCTGTCTCGATTAGCGTCCGGTTCTTGCGTTCTGCAACTCCATTTTGCTGAGGAGTGTACGGAGCACTAAACTCATGCAGTATACCTCTTTCATCACAGTATTCCTCCATCTTACTGTTTTTGAACTCAGTACCATTGTCACTTCGAATTCTACAAATCGGTCTCTGGTACAGATTCTCAATTTTCTTAAACAATATCACCAAACTATCAAAGGTTTCGTCTTTCGATTTCAAAAACATGACCCACGAAAATCTGGAGTAGTCATCAGTCACAACCAGACAATATGAATCTCCTGTTATACTCTTGACATTCACTGGACCAAACAAATCCATGTGAAGTCTTTCCAAAGGTCTTGAAACTGAATTGACTTGTTTTGTAGGGTGTGACTTTTTCTTCTGTTTACCTCTGACACAGCTTATGCACTCCCCTTCCAGATGAAAACCTTTAATATTCACTCCAGTGACCAAGTCGTTATGCACTAAATGATTCATTTTCCTTAGGTGAATATGCCCCATCTTTCTATGCCATAACCTTGACTCCTTTTCCGTTGCTCTGGACACAAAACAATGAGCCTGACCCGTGGTTGTAGTAGCAACGCTCATGTCCAACACGTACAGATCGTTGACTCTTGGTGCCCTCATGATGATCCACTCTTCAGGTATCACAAATCCCGGTTTCAAGATCAAACATTCTTTGTCGGTGAAATGAGTAGTATACATCATGTCACAGATCTGGGAGATACTCAGCAGGTTGTTCTCCAGCTCAGCGATGTAGTTTACTCTCTCAAACGTGATAATGCCATTTGATAATGTTCCTTCACCTATGATCCTGCCTCCTTGATTACCCGCAAAACCCACATAACCACCATTAATGTCATTCACATCATACAGCAATGCGGTCTTCCCTGTCATATGCCTTGAAGCTCCACTATCCATTATCCACCTGGATACAAGTTTTGGAAGATCCTGCACATAACAAATCATCATTTAAAACAACTTCAAGAAAGATGCCGAAACATGCTTCGCACTCCTGGAAGCTCCGGCAATTCAAATTGTTTAGTCAAACATAGTGTCCACCCAGGCCTTATCAGCCTTAGGTGTAACTGTGACTTTGGCAATTTGAATTTTGAAATTCTTAGACTTAAGAGGTGGATATTGTGCATCATAATCAACCGTAATTGATTCTTCAGCCTTTTTCACCTTAGAAGTTGAATCTTTCTTCTCAACTTTAGGTTCAATTTTAGGTTTCCACACCTGTTGAGCTACTGCAACCCTCTTATAAAATTTATCATTTTGATTTACCAGCTTCTTTACGGGTTCAGTTTTTACTTTCAAATTGTCAATTTGAACATTTTCCTTCCCAACAACTTTCTTCTCAACATACATCGGTGTTTTACCCTTCACATCAACTTTCTTTTGTTGAACCTTCACAGCTTCAGTCTTAGGCTTCACATATGTACACTTTCGTGCAATATGACCAACCTGTTCACATCTAAAACACATACGAGTATCAGCTACCCTACTCGTGCCTTCAGACTGAGCCTGTGAAGCTCTCTTCTCAAAAAATTCTTTGTTTGATTTTGTAAAAATTTCTTTTTCTTCATCAACAAGTGAACTTGAACTATTCACAAACTTTTTCTTTTCGACATACCTCTTGTTTGAAACATTTCTTTTCTGATATGGTTTATCCCCCTGATAACCACCCGACCAATTGTTTCTGTTGTTATTGTAAAAACGTGGTGGATAAACAGCTTTTTTGTTGTAAACCCTCTCTTTCTTTCGACTCAGATTGTTCACTGCTGACAACTCAACTTCGACCAGTTTGAAAACATTTGTCAATTTGTTCAGATTAACATTCTCTAACGGAAACTCAGAATCCGAAAACAACTTATCCGATCCCGACATCTTGTACATGACAAGATCAGATTCATCATATAAGTTGTTTTTGGACTTTTGCTTCGGAATGTATTTATCTAGAAAACACACATCCTCCTCAGAAATGTCACAATCCGGGTTAAGCACTTTGTCAATCACACTTTTCACCACATCATTTTGGACACCCTCTTCATTGGAAGACGTGAACGTGACATCAATGTTCTCAGGAAGTGTAACATCACTTTCTTCCTCAATTTCCACCAAACTAGACTGCTTTTTCGTGTAGTTGTCTAAAATTGGCGGTGGAACTTTGTGAAACCCTACACCCGTTCCGTCAGAAAACACATCCTCACCAGCTTTGTTTTTTTCCTATAGGTTTGGGAACGATGTGCTGCAAAACAAAGCTAGCTGAGCTATAACTGTTTAATTTCAATTGAATTCTTTCATTTTCAATCTCAATTTCTTTAACCTTAAGTTTTAATTTTGCAATCTCATCCAGTTGTTCATTAATTGATTTTTCTTTTAATTGCAACACAGCTCTTAGATGTTCGTTTTCTTTGAATGTTTTTCCGTTTCGATCATCACTGCCTTTCACAACACTTTTAAGTTTCTCAAATTTTTCGGAGATCTGACGGTTTTCCAGAATTAACTTTTCATTTTCAGTTGTAATTTTGTCACATTTAGTTGTTAATTCATTAAACCGTTCAGTTGAAACTTTTAACTTTGTGTCACGATCGAGGATCTGATCTTCAAAAGTTTTAACTTTTGATTTCAGATTTTTCAATTTCTCATCATTCTAATACGTGACAGTACTACAAAAATTGCATTGTTTGGTGCAATTTTTGCAGTCAACATTTCCATCGACTTTATTACCTGACCTGGATGTTGACACACTTTGACTGACCTTCTCTTTTGACTCAGAAACAGAAATAGAATCTACCTCAAGTGCTTTCGCAGCTAGCACTTGGTCAGCCATTTTCTCTGAATTCTCAGTTGTCAACTTCCGAGTCACATCGATCAACTCCGTATCAACCATCTTTGATCTCTCAGTCTCTGCGTTTTCTTTCTTCTCTCTCTCTTCTTTTTCCTTTCTCTCTTTTTCTTTCTCTTCCTCAATCATCTTCGAAGTTGGTGTTCCCCACCACTTATGCTGCCAGTATTCATCCTCTTTTTTGTACTCCTGAATGATGGCTTCAATATCTAGCGTTTTGTCATCAATCGCCACATTGCCATACCGATCAAGATAGCACTCTCTGTCTGGATCCCAACGATTTGCTCTTCTTGCTTCCAAGTATACACCAGAAAGTCTGATAATCTTTGTTTCAGCAGTCATCTTCCTGTATTTGTACTTCTGTTCCTCTGTACGATTATCCTTCCAAGGAATCGGTTCATCATGACTTGCCATGAAAGCATAACCAACGGCATCATCTTCCGGCAAAACCTCTTTGCTCCAATCGTAACCCTCATCATCATAGATCACAGCTAAAGCCCTTGACTTTTCTCTTTGCTCTTCAGCCTGCTTTAATCTGGGTCTATCTGATCGTAGTCTTCTTTGGTCAGATTTATTCTGATGGTAGATTGCCTTCTTGTAATAATCGTCACGAAATGGATTTTCAGATTCATCAACGTATGCATTCCGACATTCTCGCTTGAAATGGCCCTTTTGTTTGCATTTAAAACACGTCACTTTTGACTTATCGAACCCAAGCTTTGTCGACGGACCACCAATTGATTTCCTCCCGGTAATTTCCATAAAACGTTGCGCACGTCGAACAGCACTTGCCATTGCCCAACGAATGTCAATAAGCTCCATTTCCTCGGGGTCTATCTGATCGTAGTCTTCTTTGGTCAGATTTGTATTTCTGATCTTTCCGGCTACCAGACCTTCATAGGACTCCAAAACAGACGCTAGAAAAACCATCTGTTGCTTGGCTGATTCTTCATCAAAGTTCTGTGCATTCTTTAAATCTATTGCAATGTTGCAAGAAAACTTCGCATCAGAACGATTTGCAGAAGACGTAGATCCACTATGATAACCACTGTGGCTTCCGCCGCTTGAACTACTTTGATCTTCTTTGCTTGCTGGAGAGACATTCTCAGCAGAAAATGCAGTTTTCGGAGAAGTAGCTTTCGGCATCAAGCTTTTCGGATAATAAAGATCCAAGTTTTGCTGATAGGATGAGTGATTGATTTTGTAAGTTTTCTTCAATTCAAGCTCATGACTTTCAAGTTTCTCAATCACCAAGTCTGGATTCAAATCTTTAGGAGCAATAGTGTTCTTCAACATAAGCGCATAATATCTCCAATCAACCTCATCTGGTAATGAATCGAACAGTTTGTCAACTAGTTCTTCATCAGAAAAATTGATTTTATGTCTTACTAATTCCAGCTTCAGATGACCGAACCTTTCTATCATTTTACAAACCGATTCATTTTTTAGACATCCAAAAAGATCAAATTCTTTTCTAAGAAGCTTTCGTTTGTTTTTCACAATTTCCTCGCTTCCTATACATTTTGCTTTAAGTTTATTCCACAAATCTTTTGCATTTGAGTAATCGATCAAAGAAATGATGTCTTCTCGGACAGATTGGAATAGCAATGCTACACACTTTTGTTCTGCCACAAAATTATCAATTTCTTCAACTGATCTCAAAGATTCGCCATTATTCTTTCCATCAGCATAACCAGTTTTCATACTCTTCCAACTGGGAAAGGCGAATGCCATCAACCAATCTTCAAACTTTGTTGCCCACCTGCTGTAATCTTCTATAGCCATCAACTTAGGAGGTTTGTTAAATGTTCCAAATGCACTTTTGGACTCCCAAGCTTCTTTCTTTTTCTCTTTCGGTCGATTTTCGTTCGTATTGTTTGATGTCGAATCGTTGTTTCCTGAACTTCCTGTGAATGCGTACATGTCGCTGAATGGATTCAAGAACATATCATCCATTGTGAACGTACCTGCACAATCAAACAACACTTAGAAAAATTTTGATTTTGAAAAATATCAGTTCACAAAAGCGATCCTGTCTAAACAGTTTGACAGAAAAGCGGTCCAGAATATGTTCGTAAACGCGGACCAGACAGTAATGACTAAGTCCTCTCAAGCGATCCACAGTATGTCAAATTAGCGATCGAGATTATGTACGTTCGAGCGATCCAAAGAATGATCGTTCGAGCGGTTCAAATACTGTCAAATAAGCGATCCAACTTTTGTTCGTTGGAGCGATCCAGAAGTGTTCGTATGAGCGGTCCAAATGTGATCGTTCGAGCGGTTCAACAATGTTGTCCGTTCGAGCGGTTCAGAAAGTTAAATTGTCCGAAAAAGCGATTCCAAGTGTGAATTTTGAGCGATCCAATCAGGTTATGTCCAGAAAAGCGATCCAATGTCCGAAAACGCGATCGACAGATTTTAACCAGTTTTTACCATTTTTAGTCCGTATTTTCACCTGATTCTTTCTAGGGTTTGTTAAAAGTGTGTTTTACACGTTATATTCAAATTTCAGACAATTTTGACCGTTGGAACCACTGAAAATCGAAAAAGTATGAGAGAAAGTGAGTAGAAAAGAGAGATTTCTGCAGATCTATGCTGTCGTAGTATGAACTCCTCGTCCTGAGCTCTGATACCACTTGTTGGACCGTTCTATGACCCGAAAAGTCAGTCGAAGTAGTTCATCTTTACATACGAAGGCGGAATCAACGTAAGTAAAGTAACAACAACTAATCCTTTCAATTCCTTTTGTTTATATTGCTTTCTGGTAAAATTTCAGCAGAGTTTCAGCACCGTAGCACACACATACGTCGTTACAAATGATGAACCGCTCAAGCCTATATATAGATATCTTGGGTCGCTTATGTGACAGTCCAAATAAGCGATCCAGATCACTTGTCACATAAGCGATCCAGTGTAATGTCCTAAACGCGGTCCAGGCTTCATGACTAATAAGCGGTCCACAATATTACATTGACACATAAGCGGTCCTAACTCTATATTACACAATATTTACACTTTGACCCCCTATAGACCAATCTTGACTTCAGACTTTTTGTAGACGCAGTCAACAGACATTCCGTGCATCAACAATTTTCTCATTTTGGAACTCCAAAAGCATTAATAAGTGATAGAGGTACCCATTTTTGTAACCATCAACTTGAAAAAATCTTAACAAGGTATGGGGTCTATCACCGGGTCTCAACAGCATATCACCCTCAAACAAACGGACAAGCCGAAGTGACTAATCGAGGTTTAAAAAGAATACATGAAAAAACCGTAGGGTTAAATAAAAAGGAATGGGCTGATAAATTAGACGACGCTTTATGGGCTTTTCGAAGTGCATATAAAACAACAATAGGTACCACCCCATATAAGCTTCTCTATGGAAAAAGTTGTCATTTGCCAGTAGAGATAGCACACAAAGCCTACTGGGCAATTAAAAACGTAAACTTAGACATAGAAATGGCCGGTAAAAATCGATTTTTTCAATTAAATGAATTAGACGAATTAAGAAATCACGCATACTCTAACTCCGAAATTTATAAGGATAGAATGAAAAATTTGCATGATAAACACATTAAACCAAATGAATTTCGGGTAGGGGATCAAGTTCTATTGTTTAATTCAAGACTTCGATTATTTCCCGGTAAATTAAAGTCTAGGTGGTCGGGACCTTTTTCTATCACCCACATTTTTCCACACGGTGCAATTGAAATTAAATCTCGGAATGGAATCCTATTCAAAGTCAATGGCCAACGGCTAAAGCTTTATCAAGGATTTATTGAGGATGAAGAGGAGGAGATCTCGCTACAAGCGGCCGACGAATAAACAAAGGTTTAAGCATCAACATCAGATCTTATAAGTAGCGAACGTCGAAAAAGCTTCTAAATCAGTAAGATTTCTAAAACCAAGTTTTGGGAAACAGGTCACTCACACGTCCACTTAAAAAAATTAATAAAAAAAATTACCCGCCCATGGGGCCGTGCCCAGCTGAGCACGGCGCCGTGTTCACGTAACTGACGGGATAAAACCCCTTTTCTTTTCATTTCTTCACTTCAACACGACCCGTTTTCCCGAAAACTTTCTGGTTCCACCGGAAATTTCTGCAGATTTTCACGTTCTTCCACCGTCCAACAACGTCAAGGTATGATTCTATCATCATAGTTAGTTAGATTAATCACTTGCATGTAGTTTAACATCAAAAATTTGGGAAAAATCTAGGGTTCTTCAACTTGAACCAAATCAAACCTCAAATTTTTGCTTAGATCTGTTAGTAGTAGTATAGTTGCATGTTATAGGAAGTAAATTAACTTGAATTGTTTGTAGATTTGCCCGATTTCAAACAAAAAACCTCTAACCCTTGTTTTTTAACCGAAAAAAGATGAAATTGAAGGGGTAAATGGTTTGTTTTTGGAAAAACGGCACTTGGGGTTTCATTCTCAGGAAAAACCGCCCCCACTCAACCAAAAATTTTCAAGTTTTCGGGACCGGGTCGAAAAATTGGATTTTTGGGAAACAGACGCTTGAGCACGGGGTCGTGCTCAACGAGCACGGGGTCGTGCTCAACGAGCACGGGGGCATGTCCAGCTAATTTCCTGCAAACATGGGGCGTCGCCAGTGGCCACGGGGCCATGTTCAGCTCGCTGTTTTCTGTTTTCTTCGAAAATTTATTGTTTCGTGCTAATTGTTTGGTGTTTTCTTTCAGATGGCCAAGAAATTCACAAGATTCAACCAGAATAAGGGGGCTGCTCAAGCCCGGTTTGAAATTCTTAAGACAAGGCCCGAGGAAAACCCACGACAATTATGCCTAGACACCTTAGAAGCAGTAGGGCAGATTGACCGCTTCAACACTCTAGTCACTGGTCCACTGAAGGCAGCTCTTTGCACTAGACTCCACTCGGTTCACGAGTACAACATGGAGTTCTATAGCACGTTTGCTTTCAAGGGAAAAGTGGATCCGTTTGATAACGAGGGGGTGGAGTTTCGTTGTGCTGGGAATGTGATTTCAATATTGATTGCACAATTCGGGGCAATCATTGGGTTGTATGCTGAAGAGGATGCTGGAGATGAGGAAAACACGGGTGGTCTCCGTGAACTCCCGCAAGACCAACGTCAAGCAGCATGGGCTCAAATTGGGGAAGGAAACTATAACCCAAGCCAAACCAAAAGCACACGGTTGCGGGACCCTCTATACCGCTACATTCATAGGGTCCTTAGCAACTCCCTCTGCCAAAGTCATGACAGTACTGGTGTTGTTGGCTTACGTGATCTGATGGTCCTACACTGCATTCACAACTGTGTGCCTCTCGATGTCCCACACCTGCTCCTCCGCAACTTGCACCTAAACCTGCTAGCCAATCCCCCGACCCTATCCGTTTTGGTGGGTGGATCTACCGCCTCTTCAAGAACTTTGTGCAAAGGATGCCAAGGTCCTTCAAGAAGGGCCCATGGTCGGGTAAAGTGAACCTCGCCATATGCCGCTCAATGAGGACCATCAATGAAGCAAATGATGGGACAGTTCGATTTCAAACGGTTCAGGGACATGTGTGGAACCCACAAAAGGCTCTCGTCCTTCACGCCCCACAAATCCGTACTCCTCCCCAGTTCCAGTATAAGTATCATGGTGATCTGGGCCAGTCATCCTCTCAAGGAAGTGGTTTTCCTAATTTCCAAATTTTACATGATCTCTTGCAGGAAAACCTCATGTGCACCCGCAACACCTATAATATGGCAAGCAACACATACACCCGGGTCCGAGCAATGGAGAGGAACATCTCCGATATGCAAGATGACATCAGCAACATCCGGGAGTACATGGAGGGCCAAGGAGGAGTTGACGAGGACGAAGATATGGATTACGATGGAGGCGTTGGAGGTGATGTGACACGGTTGAAGGTCTTAACAAGTTAACCCCTTTTCTCTTAAAAAACAATTATCTGGCCTGCGTGCCAATGTTGTACAATTTACTTTCCGTTAACACTTTTGCTTTCCTTCATTTTCTTTTTTTTAGTTTGTGTTGTGGATGGTAAACTTATGGTAAGGTAGGATGTTTGTTATTTGTGTGGTGTGTTTTTTTAAGCAAAATAGGTACCTAGGAGGCTTGGGAGCACAAAGTATTAGTGCTACATAAGCTTGGAAACCAGAACCGAAAGCGAAAACCCGTTTTCGAAGATTGTAGATTGTCAACACAGGGCCGTGTCCAGCCAGCACGCCTCCGTGTCCATCGCCCAGAACCTGCTGTTTGTTTAAAATCTGCCCAGCACGGGGTCGTGTCCAGCAGACACGCCCCCGTGTTCACCTTCTGTAAGTTTTCTTTACTGGCACTCTGAACACGGGGCCGTGCTCACCCAGCATGAGGCCGTGCTCACCCAGCATGAGGCCGTGCCCAGATTCCCAGTAACACCAAAACCTTGTTTTAAACACCTTTTTATACATTCAGTCAACCTAAAAACTTATTTTTGGGACACATTGAGGACAATGTGTAATTTAAGTGTGGGGGGGGGGGGATGTTAAAACCTTGAATTTTGCAAGTTCTAATAAAAAACCTTACACAAAACTCTATTGGAACCGCTAATCATCCCAAAAGTTTTTTCAAATTTTTTTTTCATTTTTTTACCTGTCTTGGTTTAATTTGGGAATAACAAGTTCTAAAAAGGTTATATTTTTACAAATTTACAACCGATAGCGTCATGATAAAAAGAACTAATATAAGAAAATTATGAAACGACATGACAAATCTAGTTAAAATTTGATTATATATACTTGATCACATTAAAACTCATTCCCACAAAAAGTGAGTTTTGAGCCTTTATTGAGCATACAAGCATACATTTTAAAATTAAATGCCCGTCTTTCGTTTCTTGTGTGAATAGCCGCTTGGTTTCTTACAACTCTAGAACTTGCCAAGACGATACATTCCCGGTCCTTACCAACTTAAACCCAAGTAAGTAAATGATGGAGGCATTAGGACTAACCCATTTTCTTTTCAACACCATTATGTTTCCTTTTCTTTTAACCTACCCAAAATCCCCCCTAGTTAACCCCTTTGAGCCTAAATCATTTCATTTCTAAACCCACAAAACAAACACCCTTCACCCACCAAACCCTTTTTCTTTTAAACCCTTTATTTTAGTAAAAAGCTCGGTTTTCTTGTGACGGTTCCTTATAAAAAAAATGAAGTCTAGCAATAAACAAACAAGTTCCTCAAAGAAACTTTGTTTAAAAATGCTTAGTTTAAATAAAAGTCACGAAAACAAAAAGTTTTACGACGACTGATGCTTTTTACGCTTTTAGCCCTTTTTACTAATCACTAACCCAAAACCACCTACCTCTAACCCAAGCCTAACCCTTCCCAAAGTCCTCTTGATATTTACAAAGGTTTATAGTTAAAAAGGAGGAGGATTTATTGCTTGGCAAGCTTATGGTAGAAGTAAGTTCCATGCCGGTCTCGAGTGTTACACAAAGATACATCTTCGGCCGAGTGGTGAGTGATCTCCCGTGAGGTATGTGAACTTGTATATAAATGTAATTTTAAAGAGGCATGTTATGCCCAAATAAGTAATTTCTCTTATGAAACGTTCTAAATAAATCATAACGAATAGGATTGTAAATAGCATAAAAATAAAACCCAATAGAGATCTTGGATTCCCGACACTCAAGACAAGCCCAAAACTTCTCTTCTACCCATTCCATTTGGGTGTGTAAGCCACATAATCAAGAGTTTTGCTTGACGACAAGCAAAGATTCAAGTGTGGGGGTATTTGATGTGTGTAAAATACAACATATAAATTACATCAAATGAGACATAAAACTAACTCTTTTTTAGTACTAATGTTGGAAAAAGTGTACTTTTGTCTTCCTTTTATATTTTCAGGACTAAATGAGCTTAAATGAACAAAAGGAACAAATATGCAGCAAAATTAACATAAATACAAAGAAAAAGAATAAACGTGGCATGCCCGACCCCTCGACAACATCTTCCCAAGCAAAAACCAGAAACAGAAGGCTGACCACGGCCCCGTGCCCAGCGGATACGGGGGCGTGGCCAGGTGTCTGAAGAAAAGACAAAGTTGTAGAAGCTTTTATTCCCAGCACGAGGGCGTGCCCAGCTCAACACGGGCTGTGGTCAACGCTAAGATTCGTAGAATCTAGCAAATTTTGATAGTACAGATACGCTTCAGCACACGGGGCCGTGCCCAGCGAACACGGGGGTGTGTGGAGCCTAATACAGACAATTGCAATTAATGAAGAAAGAGAAAGAGGATGGACACGGGGCCGTGCCCAATGGACACGGGGCCGTGTCCTGTGTCACGGCCCCCGGCCCGGTGTGACCTGGTCAAGAAGCCGCGGGACAGAAACCCATGGTATTTATATTTAATTTGGCAGCAGAATTTTTGACAGGATCTTTTCAACTGAAAATGCCCAATTATTTTATTTCACATTTTGAGGACAACACCCATAATTTACAATAAAGGAATTTTATGGGGAAATTCCCTGTTTTACAAAACATGTTTATTCATTTTACTGAGCCACCTCTTCAAGCTTTTAGTGCTACCCAACACTATTCCTTGATTTACAGTAAATCACCGGAAACATGTTTAAAAAGATTTTATCAGCGGGGAAATACTGACGAGTCATTCAATTTGCACAAAAGACATATTGTTATAAATTTACAGCATTAAGGGTTTTTATATTTGCCCCTATCTTATAATTAGCTGGTTCTGTTGTCACTCGACCAAATCTATGACTGTGGACATATCACTAATTAGGCTCGCCCACCTAAAGTGATAAATCGTTAGTAGTAATGTGCACAAAACCCCCACGTACTGCTAGTAATTAAAGATTAACAAAGACTTAATCACTGCAAAGTATAACTGGAAAACATTTAGGGTTTTGTAAAGCAATTTGATAAAAAGAGAATGACTCACATTGCAAGTTTAATTGGACAGAACCTTGCCTATTATTTTAGTCTTGTAACCTAGGTAAATAACAATGCACACGAAATTAGGTCAGTAACTTAATACAACATTTACGATAATCTCACGAAATCAAAACCTTCACGACGAATGACAAAGTATAGCCCGTATTCGGGCAGCACTTAAACATCTATCGGATCGGTTTCAATCGATCGGACATTGTATCGTAGTTGTGATCGAGTTATTACCCTCTTGTCGTAGCAGAGATTCGTGTTTGTGTGTGTTTTTGAACGAAACAGTGAATAACTTAACGTATGAAATGAATTTGATCGTCGTAATAACACTACCATGCAAGTGCCAAACCCCTGATATATATACTGAAAAATGGTCCCTGTCACGTGGTGCGCCAGACCCACCTGGTCCTGGCGCGTGGCGCGACGGCTACCCTTTTAGGGTAGGGTAGGGTAGCCTCGTGTCTAGCATAGCCCTGGTGAGTCAAGTTTCGACGAAATTCGTGTTTTACAACGAGTTTTGAAGATAATTATCAATTAGGGGATACCCCCCCCCCTGAGTTTTAGGGGGCCCTGATCCTAGTTTTGATGGTTCTGAAAATTATGGGCATGCCTTATTTCTTGGGGGTCTCAATTAGGGTTTCCTATTGGACATTAATAAAATAAGAAATAATAATTTTGGCGAGAGTTGTTACATCCTCCCCACCTTATTTAAAATCTCGTCCTCGAGATTTATTGGAATAAGTAGGGATATTTTCGCTTCATCTTTGATTCCAGTTCCAAAGTGTACTCAGGTCCTCTCTTTGAATCCCACTTGACTTTGACCAGTACTAGTCTTTTGTGCTTGAGAAACTTGACCTTTCTGTCTTCTATCTGAAGTGGTTTCTCCACAAATTTTAACTTTTCATTTACCTCTATGTCTTGGAGAGGTATTACCAGGGATTCATCAGATAAACATTTCTTGAGGTTGGATACATGAAATATGTCATGTACCCCAGCTAGCTCCTCTGGTAGTTGTAAGCGATAGGCAACTGATCCTATTCGCTGGATTACTGGGAACAGTCCTATTACCTTGGACTTAGCTTTCCTTTCTTACCGAACTGAACTACCCCTTTCCAAGGAGAAACTTTTAAGAGTACTTTGTCTCCCACTTGAAATTCTAGCGGCTTGCGTCGATTATCTGCATAACTTTTCTGACGATCTCGAGCCGTCTTTAGTCTTTCCTTGATTTGAGTTATCTTGTCGGTGGTTTCTTGTACGATTTCAGGACCTGATAATTGACTTTCTCCTATTTCTGCCCAACAAACTGGAGTTCTACACTTTCGCCCATACAGTGCCTCGAACGGGGCAGCTTCAATGCTTGTATGATAACTATTGTTATAGGAGAATTTAATTAAGGGTAGGTGATTATCCTAGTTTCCACCAAAATCTATTACACATGCCCTAAGCATGTCTTCCAGGGTTTGGATCGTCCTTTCAGTTTATCCATCTGTTTGGGGATGATATGCAGTGCTTAAGTTCAGTCTAGTCCCCATGGCTTCTTGGAAACTTGTCCAGAAATGCGAAGTGAAACGACTATATCTATCCGATGCAATAGAGAGTGGAACTCCATGTAAGGATACTACTTCGTCTACGTATAACTTGGCTAATCTTTCCATGCTGAAAGTTTCCTTCATGGGTAGAAAATGAGCTGATTTGGTTAATCTATCCACAATTACCCAAATCGCGTTGTTACCTTTCCTGGTTTTGGGCAATTTAGTTACAAAGTCCATTGTTATTAGTTCCCATTTCCATACAGGCATTTCTAACTGTTGGAGTAACCATTAAGGTTTCTCGTGTTCTGCCTTAACTTGCGAACAAGTTAGACACTTAGATACATATCTAGCTATGTCCTTTTTCATTCCTATCCACCAGAAATTATTTCTTAAATCTTGGTACATCTTATTTTTTCCAGGGTGCATGGTATATCTAGATTTATGGGCTTCCTCTAAAATCTTATTTCTAAAATTTCCTCGCTTAGGTACCCATATCCTTTTTTTTGTGGAATCTCCAAATTCCATCAGTTCCTTGCTCTAATTCCTTTATTCTTCCTTTCATTCCTTCCGCGTCATCCTTAATTGTTGTGGCTTGAACATTCTTCAGTTGTTCCATTAAATCTATCTGTAGATTTAATCTAAGAGCACGAACTCGCTTTTGCTTTTCATGATACTTACAACTTAGGGCATCAGCTACTACATTTGCCTTTCCTTCGTGATATTGAATATCACAGTCGTAGTCACTTAGAATTTCCATCCATCTCCTTTGCCTCATATTCAATTCTTTTTCCCCAAATATGTATCTTAAGCTCTTATAATCTGTATAAACAATAAACTTACTTCCATACAGATAATGTTTCCAAATTTTAAGGGCAAAAATGATCGCTCCTAATTCTAAGTCATGAGTTGTATAATTTTCCTCGTGCTTCTTCAATTGCCATGAGGCATACGCAATTACCTTTTTGCGTTGCATTAGCACACATCCTAATCCTAGCTTAGAAGCATCGCAGTAAACTTCAACATTCTCTGTTCCTTCTGGCAAGGCTAGAATTGGGGCGTTTGTTAATGTTTGCTTTAAAATCTTAAATGCCTCTTCTTGCTTGGGTCCCCATTCAAACTTCACTGCTTTACAGGTTAGCTTAGTTAATGGCACAACTATTTTAGAAAAATCCTTAATGAATCGTCTATAGTATCCAGCTAACCCTAGAAAACTTCTAACTTCCATAGCTGATTGCGAGACCTTCCATTTTGTGATCGCTTCTATTTTGGAGGGATCTACGTGGATACCTTCGTGATTCACCATATGTCCTAAAAATTGTACCTCCTGTAGCCAAAATTCACACTTCGAGAATTTGGCGTAAAGCTTTTCTTTTCTTAACAGGGTTAAGAGTGCATGTATATGTTCACAAATGCTCGTCCTGACTTTTGGAATAAATAAGTATATCGTCGATGAAGACAATCACAAATTTATCCAAATATGGTTTATAGATTCTATTCATCATATCCATAAATGCTGCAGGAGCATTTGTTAGTCCAAAAGGCATGACTGTAAACTCGTAGTGACCATACCTAGTTCTGAAAGCAGTTTTAGGTATGTCTTCTTCTTGTACCTTCAACTGATGATATCCGGAGCGTAAATCTATCTTAGAAAAATATCTAGCTCCCTGAAGTTGATCAAAAAGATCATCAATTCTAGGTAATGGGTATTGATTCTTAATTGTAACCTTATTTAGCTCCCTATAATCGATACACACTCGCATGGAACCATCTTTCTTTTTCACAAACAACACCGGTGCTCCCCAAGGGGATGAACTAGGTTGTATGAATCCTTTACTTAGCAATTCATCTAACTGCTTTTTCAGTTCTAACATTTCAGTTGGTGCTAATCGATAAGGTGCCTTAGCTATTGGTGTAGTTCCAGGAATTAGGTGAATTCTAATCTACCTCCCTATCTGGTGGCAATCCTGGTAGTTCTTCCGGGAATACATCCTGGTAGATACTACTGGAATTTCCTTAAGTTCCTTACCATTAGTGTTAATGATTACTGAAATCATATACACTAGTCCTTGTTTTCGTTCATAACTAGCAACTTTCATTACTGAAATGAACTTCATGGGTTTACGCGGCTTATCACCTATAATCACAATTACTTCCCCTGCGTGTGTACGAATTTCTATGGAATTCTTATCACAAAGGATTCGAGCATGGTTGGCTGCTAAACAATTTATTCCTAATACGACATCGAATCCAGCCAAATTCATAGGTAGTAGGGTTGCAGAAAATTTGTGGCCTGAAAGTTCTATCTTTCCTTCCTGAGAACCTGTCACAACACTAATTTCCACGTATCACCGGTGGGCCCGGTGGGGGTTCCCTGACGTAGTTGATATCGTCATAGTCAAACATACATTAATTAAATGCACAGCGGAAGCAAAAGAAAGATTTATTTCAACATAAATTATTGTAATATTCAAGTATCACAAAATGCCGAAATAGAATCCACAGGCAGAATCAAGTAAAAAGGAAACTTCATTTCAACAGACTTCATACATCCTAAGCTTGCGAGACTTCTATGGATGCTTACGGAGTGACCAGCCTATTACGCGAAGCACCTGCACTTAGCCTTTTTGGAAAATACGTCAATTTACACTGGTAAATACAATTTAACTGACTCATTTTGAAAAATGTTTAAAATTGATTTAAATGCCCGTGGCATAAAACTTTTTATAACTTGGGATAATTATTTGCTTAATAATCTTGTAAAAGAATTACATGTTTATTCTGCGTTCGGTAGCCCGGGTCATGCCGGGTTAAAGATTAATAGACACACCACTTAATATAATTCCGCCGCGAGACTTCTCTCGTACCGACGATTATACACGTTATACTGCACTACGGGTGTATACCTACACCCGAGTGCTAAGGTCGTGGCCATTCTTTGAATGATGCCAAGGATATCCGGGACATGGTCATTAAACTCCCAAAGGCATTAAACAAACAAAACAACATTTTTAAACGGGTCACTTGACTGCACATAACCACAGACCGGTTAAGGTCAATTACCCGACCAAGCGGTATTTTATATATCGTACCCCAAGCCCGTATAGGGAAAATAAGTTAAACGTATTTACCTGAGCAAAGTATAAATCAAAAACAGCGAGTGCACGTAGCTTTTACTGGGCTCCTAGATCTGGAAATTAAGGTTTTAATAACCTATTAGAATTCTAACGGGTCTTAAACTTAGACCGGTTAGTTAAAAAGGAAGATTACGGTTTTAAACGCACAATAAGGCGAAGACCGTTTTAGAATGTGGTTTTGACCCAACAAGCTTGCACACTTGTTTAATATGGGTAATATAATCACATTCTGGATTTTGAGAGCAAAAAGATATGGTTTGACCCGTTTCGGCTAAAATGGCCAAACTAGTCACATAAGCCGATCCGAATGCGTATAGTGCGTAACGAGTAACCATAAGAGTCAAATACAAGTTTCTGAAGTCAATATGCTTAAAATATGTTGTGATATCAGAATGATACCTTCCATTATGCTCCAAATGGTTTTAAAACAAAACTATGCCTCATAAGGGCGTTTTGGTCATTTTATAAGGTGTAAAAGGGTTAAAATAATAACCTGAGTTACAGGTCTGAATAAATTAGTAAATATACTTAATTTACTAAGTTATAACAGTAGGGTATCAAATCTATGTGAAATTTATTATCTTTAACCTTGCTATGCACCGTAGGGGCATTTTGTTAATTTCACATGTGCCTAAAAGGTCAATTCTGGAATTCTGAGTTCAAAACATTGCCTACTGTTTAAAATATAAAAATTCACTAATTACACCAGTATGTTCAATCCCTTAAGCTTAATAAGGTTCTAGAGTACACTTATGCGCTAAAAATGCCTAAAAAGGCGATTTGGAGCCATTTCCGGGTTTTCTGTAAAAAGATGATAACTTTTATATTCCAGAAGGCTCAAAATAATTTATTTATCATAACAAATCAGTAGAAATTGGTTTGAGACCAAAAGGATTGGTCAAACTCATTTTATGGCTAAAAAGGGTAAAACCGGCAAAAACCGAATTAATCTTAGAACACTAAGTTATGCTCAGCCTAAAAATAAATAAAAATCACCAAAAATCCCAAAATATTATTTTATAACAGTGGGTAAAGAGTTTGGTATAAAAATTTGGGTTTTGATAGGCTATACGTAATTTACACCATTTAATTAATAAAGAGCATAACTCCTAATCTAGACCTCAAACTGACTTCAAATTTTGGGTGCAAGTTTATAAATCAGTAGCTAAGGTGCCTACCCTTTTACATTTTCAAAAATCACGTTTTAAGGTCAAATGGGCATAATGGTCAACATATAAGCGATTAACGGAAACATGCATGTGAATAGGATATCTAATGAACCAAGTTGTATAATCTCAGAGAGTTATACTAACATGTAAATAGGTTCAAAAGAAGCTCTAAGGCAATCCTAATCTTGGCTTAAACGGGTCAGAACTGATAGTCAAAGCAATAGTCAAACTTTGCGACTTTCGGTTCCAAACCGAGCCTAAACTGAAAATTGTCGAGTTGAACATGTTGGAACATGTTCTTACATTAATTACCAAGTTATTTTAATGATTAAACAGGTTGCATGTACCCTACATTGCTAATTATGCATTAATTTGCAAATATCCTTTCTGTTGACTTTTTATAATAAACTTTGACTAGACAATTAGCATAGCTAGAGTGGGAACCTGGAAATACCCTTTTAAGGGTTTGTTACCCACATAATTACCTACTTAAAGGTACTTTTAATTCGTGATTTGACAGAGCACAATTTAATTAATCACGAAGTCAAACCTTAATTACGACGGTTTGACTTTTAGCTAATTAACTAAGTTAAAACGAATTAAGGGAAGTTAAGGACACTTACAAGAGTCCTAAGAAGGATTAGAGTGCCTTGAGTGTAATGTGAATGAGCAAGTCCAAATGGTCACCACTCTAGTCCCTTTTATAGTGAACCAAGAGGCTCAAGATCATGCCAAGGTAGTCTAGGATAGTTACAAGATCATCCCAGATGTCCCTAGAGGGCTAAATACTGCCTAGCAAGGCCATTGTTTCGAAAACCACCTTTCTAAGTCGGTGTAACAGGTTGAACAGGCAGCTGTCCAAATCTTGCTGCCAGCGACAGGCTTACGGACCGTAAGCATAAACTCTTGCGGTCCGTATGCAGCCTTTGCGGACCGTATGCTCAGATTGTTGCGGTCCGTAACCGACCTTTGCTGAACACGCCCAGGTACCCTCCTTACGGACCGTAAGCCTAGGGCCTTGCGGTCCGTAACCGATGTTCAGAGGACAAAAATTTGTAAACTTTCCAAGTCTTGACCATGCAATCAATAAACCCGAATCCAAGCCATCTTTTTCAGTTGTGGGACCATCTGTTCAGCCATTGCATGCTTGCATGGTTCTTACATGTCCCCTTTTTAAATTGGATTCTTGTGGGACTTGCAAATTGACGGAAGTTACAAGGAAAGCTTGAATTCTCATCAACTCCCATTTCTCACTAGATTAGGATTTAAAATCAGAAATTATTGTAGTAACACTTATTTATAATCCAACTTCCTTACAAAGGATGGAGTTTTATTTATTTAGAATTAGCCGGTAAAATATACAAGATGTTTATCAAATAGTTTATGGATCTTGGGATTTATAAATTCGGGTCGCTCAGAGGTGTTTTAATAACATGTCGCCCTTGGGTCGTTCAGAGGTGTTTTGATAACATGACGCCCTCTTAAAATCCTACCACGCATCTTTGTATTTGACCCGGTTTCTGACACATTTGTCCCACATGACACGTGTCTTTATTTCGTTGGACAGGAATTTTCAAGGTGTTACATCCTCACCCCCTTAAAAGAAATCCCGTCCTCGAGATTTAGGGAAACAGATGAGGGTATTTCTCTTTCATTGTGGATTCTAGCTCCCACGTGTATTCAGGACCTCTGCGGGCGTCCCACTTCACCTTGACAATAGGCACAAGCTTTCTCCGAAGCTTCTTTACCTGTCGATCCTCAATCGACACAGGTTTTTCAACAAATTTTAAGCTCTCGTCTATATGCACATCTGTGTGTGGTATGACTAGTGACTCATCAGCTAGACATTTCTTCAGATTGCAGACGTGAAATACATTATGAATACCATCGAGCTCTTCAGGTAAGTTTAACTTGTAAGCCACTGATCCTACACATTCGATGATCTGGAATGGTCCTATATACCTTGGACTTAACTTACCTTTCTTACCAAATCGCATCACCCCTTTCCAAGGTGATACCTTGAGTAAAACTTTATCGCCAACCTCAAACTTGAGGGGTTTTCGCCTCTCATCCGCATAGCTCTTCTGCCTGTCTCGAGCAGCTTTCAGGCGGTCGCGAATCTGGACAATCTTGTCCGTTGTCTCGAAGACTAAGTCAGGACCTGATAGTTGAGTATCCCCTACTTCTGCCCAGCAGATGGGTGTTCTGCACTTTGTACCATATAGTGCCTCAAAAGGCGCAGCCTTAATGCTAGTATGGTAGCTATTATTGTAGGAGAACTCGACCAATGGTAAATGTGTTGATGCATATTTTGTCTATCGCCTTCGTCAATCCGAGTCATAGTGAAAAGCCGGAAGGAATCAAGTGCATAACGTCATATTTAGTTAGAAATGGCAAGGTGGCAAACTTGTAATTAATGTGAACTTTCATTAAAAGCCTTGACCATATAAATAGGGTGTTATGTCATAGTTTTAGTTAGTTCTTGGAGTTTTTAGAAGAGATTGGAGAGAAGACTTGGAGAAGACTTTCTAGAGAGAGAAAGTAGAGAGAGAAAGTTGTGTATTTGTGATTCTTGTACCGTACACGTCAAATTTAGCAATGGAATCACATTAGTAGTACGTTATCGTGTGTTCGGTCACGTTCGTTCACGGATTCCGCACGTGAAACGTTCGTTACGCAATCGAACGGTGTCAAAACCGGTCTTACAAGTGGTATCAGAGCTAGGAGCTCGATTGCTTGATCAAACACGTTGTTTTCGTACTGATTCAGAGCCGATTCAGATCCAATTTCGTCGATTTTTCACTTTCTACTCATTCTTTTCTGATAAACGTCAAATTGAACAGGTAAATACGGTCCAAATCGTCTGATTTTTGGATATGAGGTGCGTTTAGACCCGATCTACAACCCTACCAAGTTTCAGCCCGAAATTCCGAGCCGTTTAGGAGTAATCGCGATTTTTCAGTCCGTTTTTGCGTCATAGTTTCAGATCTGTTGGGAACCGCTTTTGCGAACATCTGGACCGCTCGTAATTTCAGCTTGGAACCGCTCGTAAATTCAGGTGTGAACCGCTCCAAGTCACTGTTGTGGATCGCTCTTGTGGTAGTTCGCTCATTAGACCATACGTGGATCGCTCATATGAAAGTCTTGAATCGCTCGTAATTGATTGTTCGTGAACCGCTCATAATTACTCGTGTGAACCGCTCATACGTCTAAGATTAGACAGAGTTGGGAACCGCTCCAAGTGTCAGCTGGATCGCTTTTTAGTCATCACTTTCATGTGATGTTCTGAACTTACAGGTTGTCAGCAGGTTGTTGTCTGCAACATTTAAGTCACCGCCCAAAGTTACCATTCACTGCCCAACGTACCCACTTCAACCAATCTTTAAACCCCATTAAGACCCAACCCACCGCCATTTTTATCCAATCCAGGCCCACTTCCACCGCCCATTAATTTTTTTACCCAATCATTATAACCCTCCATTGCACAAATTTGGTCCTATCAAAAGACATTAAACAACGTGCAGTCCAACCGCCCAATTGCAGCCTATATAAGTCAAACTTTAAAAAGTTGTTGGCTGTTGTGTCAGATTCAAATTTTTGACTGTCAAAAATTTTCTAATTGTTGTTTTAATCGCCCATATAGAGTGTAAAGACCCAACAGTTATCCAAGCACCGACACACTTAGATATCGGCCCAATTATTGATTATTTGTTGCCGTGTTTTGTAAAACCGAGTTCAGAAATCATGGGTTTCAATGTGTTTAATATGACTCAAGAAAAAATGGATAAAATAAGGGAATTAGAGAGAGAATTTGATTCGTTTTCAAGGTTTCCAGGAGAAAGTACAAAGAGTGTCATTAAGAGATACAAACATCTTGTTAGTTCAATGTCTGATTTAGATATTACAAAAGAACCAGAAGAGTGGGTTGAAAAATTTATCAGTGCTTTGCCGAAAGAAGAATGGGAAGATTATGTCTTGAACTTGAGAAGTTCTAGAGGATTTTCTCAACTGACAATTACTCCACTCATTAAAAGGATTGAAGAACAGATGGTGATCGAGGATGAGAAAAGGAAAGAAAAAGCTGTAAAAGTCAAAGAATCTGTAAAGAATGAATTGTCAAGGTCTGCATCAGTATGCTCAAATTGTCACAACTTCAAGACAGTCAATGCCAAACTTGTGAAGGATGCAGAAAGTTTAACATTAGAGATCAAGAAGTTGAACAATAAGAAGAAAGCTGATGAAAAACAGATTCTAGACTTACAGGGTATTTGTGAGAAGTTGAAAGTCGAAAATGGCAAACTGTTGGGTAGTGTGAACAGTTTGACATTAGAGAACAAAGGTTTGAAAGAAAATGAAAAGGTCTTTGAAAGCAAACAGAAATCATCAGAAAATGAAGATTTCTGGATAAAATTGGAGAACAAAAATCTTAAAGCTAATGAAGTGAAACTTCAAGAACAGATAAATGTTTTGGAAAATGAAAAATCTGTTCTTGAAAATTTGAAAAATGAAAATGAAAATTCAATCAAGTCTCATCTTGAAAGAATATCTAAGCTTGAAGACGAAGCTAAGAGTTCAAGGATCAAGATTGATGAACTTGAAAAGAAATTGATCAGTTTTGCGACCAAATCTGACAAGTTGAATATTCCTTGTCCAAAACCGATCAATTCAGTTCCAATAAGTGACTGTGTCACAAACTTTGACTCTGTCAAAGTTGAAGATTGTGATGATGCATCTGATGATGAAAATGTTAAAAAAGAAAAACAAAAATCGTTTTTAAATTTGAAAGAAAAATTTCAGAAAACTGTTTTGCAATCGACCGAAAAAGGTGAATGTTCTAAGCAAAAGCCTTTGAGGAAGAAAGCAGAACAGAAACAAAAAGATAATAAAAGTTCATCGGATCGATCATCCAATCAAAAACAAAATTTTCAAAAAATAAAAAATGAAAACTCAAAAAATGTTGGTAATAAGTGGTGCAGGTCAGACCACAGTGCTAAAACGTCAAATCCAGCAAAGTTGAGGAAGGAATATCACCAGGCCAAACAGTGTTAACTTGAGTGTTTGGTACAACGGTGATAACTGGTACGATAACAGAATGTGTTACAGCTGCGGCTATCATGGACACATTGCTGTTAATTGCCAGTACTGGAGATATGAGACCAGGAGGTGCTATAACTGCAACATCAAAGGTCACATTGCCCGAGATTGCCCGAGGAGATCAATGGGAAGATCAAGGGTTATGTCTCAGAAAGTGGCAAGAATTCCAGTCAAGGTCAAGCCCGAAGAACTAAAAGTTCGAGAACCAAAAGTTCAACAACCGAAAGTTCTAGAGACGAAAGTTAAACTTTCTCAGGGGCAGAAAGACCGACTGAGGAAGAAGAGAAAGAAAGCAAGAGAATATCTTGAGAAGATTTTGTCCTCGGGTTCACGGGACAAACAGATTAATAGTTCTGATGAATCTACTCCTTCTTCTGCAAAGTTGAGAAAAAAGAATTCATCAGATACAAATCTGAGGACAAAAGAGGAGAAGAAGAAAGAAAAGGTCGGCGATGAATCTGACAGATCAAAGTCGGACAAGCCACCTGCAGGCAATGATTCTGGTATGGTAACCAGAGGAGCCATTGGTTGAGGTAAAAGTTGAGAATTCTAGTTTAGCAATGGATGATGCAAATTTTCCACCATTGTTGAGCAAGAATTCAAAATCACCCAAGGTCAGTCAGGCTTGGGTGAAATTGTTTAAATAGAAAAACCTGACTTGCCGGAGATCCCAAGATGGTATCGTGGATCATAAATCGGCACATTTCTTGAGAAATTTCACCTTGGTGATTTTTCGATTTACATGTGGTAAATCAGGGACATTAATTTGTACTTGATTTTCTACTGATGGTTTATGATAAAACTGGAAATGATAAATCTTTAAAAGGTTTGAAGAAAACAAGATGATGAGATAACCCCAAATCTACAAATGGTTGGAACACAAACTAATTTTTCCGGAAAAACCATTTTGATTGAAACAAACTTAAGTGTTTTGAAATCATTATGGGAAAATAGTTTGTTGTGAGGGGGAGTTCTGATTGTTTTTGCACGAGAATGGTGAATTGAGGTAATTCACATAATGTTGTCAAGTTTCTTGTATAGTTTGTTTTCAATTTTTTTTCTTCAGAAAATTAAAATTGAAATATATTTTGATTTTAGGGGGAGTAATAAAATTTTGAAAAAATTAAAAAAATTGAAAAATGAAAATGAGTTTTGTTGCAAAAAGAGGAGATGATGATAGTACATCGGTGGACTATCACAGCATGCTAGAGATTTGTAAAGACAAAATTGTTTTTTAAACAAGTCTTACTAATGATGTGTCAGTAGGCTTCACACAGTTAGTAAATTGTATTCGAGATATAAACATAAAATCAAACTTACTTATTTTGTGGGGAACACTACTTGGATATATAGGTAACCCCTGAAATCTCGTCTGAAAGGTTTCTTATTCTGAAATACTAGGTTCTTGTACTCAAATGATGTCTGGGGTATTATTCCGGGACTTCTGCTGAACGGTGGTTCTGACCTAGTCCCTGGCTAATACTTTCTTCATATGCTTGAAACATAGCATAAAGCCCTCAGCTGATTAGACAATAAAATTGATGATCAGTTGTTGTAGCTGAAAAGATCCTCTAAAGGGGACCCACTGCTAAGTCGAAGCTGATATCTCTCTGCTGAACGGAAGTTCTGACCTGAGATCCCTCAGTTCTCGCATTTTTCCCCTAATTTATATACAGATATCATTTGTAGTTATACTTACCTGTAGATCAGAATATTGGGATCTGGATACGGGATTATATTCAAGAGGTGGGACACTCAAATAAATTTAAGTGCTAAAACATTAAATACGTATCTTGAATCAATTGAAAATTTGTGTAGAGGTTTAAGTGGACAACAATACTGACAATCAGAAGTAAATTTGTTTTTAACATTTGCTGATTAATCAAGATCAACAGTGTTGGTGATATGTCTCAAAAACCGATATGATCCTCTTGCACAATCTCTCAAAAATAGTGTTCATTTCTGTATTGTTCAAAATTCAAAAATCCAAAAATATTGTATTTTTGTTTGATATTTGAAAACTACAAAAAGATTTTCGACAACAGAGTGTGAAGAACTGATTTTTGTCATTTCAAGTGCTAAACATGTTGAACTTGTGGTTTGAGAGAGAGTGTTAAATTGTGAAGATTTGAAATGCAAAATTGGTTCATTAACTTGATGACTAAGTTGAATGGTAATCTACAGTGTGATCTTCATAATTTTTCTTATATGATTTGCTGATTCATTAAGTTGAATTGCAAATTGTATTAGTTTGTAATAGTATGGTTGAGTTTTGCAGGTTTCTGATCCTGTTGCTACGAATAGCCAGGAGACACATCAGAACCAGAGGAGAGCTTAAACAGAGAAAGCCAGGAGTTGATTTCAATGGTGATAACGATTTCCAGACAGAGATCTCAGCATTATGTTAGGGGGAGTCTGATGAAAGTTAGAGCCAGAGAATGATCCAGGCATATGATTCCAGGAAGGAATTCCTGAAGAAGATATTATTCCAGGCTGAGTTCCTGAAGAAGGCCGAACAAGATTGAAGAGTTGTGATTGATTGAAGACTCTCACTAAAGACTCCGTCAACATTCAAGGGGGAGTTTGTTAGTGCAGTTGTCTGTCGACTACATCTTAGTTCGAGTCTTAGAAAGAGAGAGAAAGACAAGTCGTTACGAGTTTCACTACGAGATTGACTACGGCAATATCCAAGGGGGAGATTGTTGATGCATATTTTGTCTATCGCCTTCGTCAATCCGAGTCATAGTGAAAAGCCGGAAGGAATCAAGTGCATAACGTCATATTTAGTTAGAAATGGCAAGGTGGCAAACTTGTAATTAATGTGAACTTTCATTAAAAGCCTTGACCATATAAATAGGGTGTTATGTCATAGTTTTAGTTAGTTCTTGGAGTTTTTAGAAGAGATTGGAGAGAAGACTTGGAGAAGACTTTCTAGAGAGAGAAAGTAGAGAGAGAAAGTTGTGTATTTGTGATTCTTGTACCGTACACGTCAAATTTAGCAATGGAATCACATTAGTAGTACGTTATCGTGTGTTCGGTCACGTTCGTTCACGGATTCCGCACGTGAAACGTTCGTTACGCAATCGAACGGTGTCAAAACCGGTCCTACAAAATGCCTGTCCCAACTACCTCCTAGATCAATTACACATGCACGCAACATGTCTTCCAACGTTTGGATAGTACGCTCACTCTGCCCATCCGTCTGAGGATGGTAAGCCGTACTGAAATTTAATTGAGTGCCCAGAGACTGTTGGAAACTCTTCCAGAAATGAGATGTGTGTCTAGTATCCCGATCTGAGATAATAGATACTGGTACGCCATGCAAAGACACAATCTTATCCACGTACAGTTGGGCTAACATGTCAGAGCTGAAGGTCTCTCTAATGGGCAGGAAATGTGCTGACTTAGTCAGCCTATCAACTATGACCCATATAGTATCATTTCCTTTTGGCGTTTTAGGCAATTTGGTGATGAAGTCCATCGTTACCATTTCCCATTTCCAAGTGGGAATTTCAGGCTATTGCAGCAAACCTGACGGTTTCTGATGTTCAGCTTTGACTTTAGCACATGTCAAGCATTTAGCTACATAAGCAGCTATAGACTTTTTCAAGCCTATCCACCAATAATTTGCCTTTAAATCCTGGTACATCTTATCAGCTCCAGGATGGACGGAATACTTGGAACTGTGGGCTTCCTTGAGGATAGCATCACGAAGTCCTCCATATACAGGAACCCATATTCGTCCATTTAATCTCAACATTCCGTCTTTGTCGTAGGACAACTGTTCTTCAGTTACTCCTAATTTCTCCTCAGGATAGTTAGCTTCCAACACAGCTTCCTTTTGTGCAGCTAACAACTTTTCATTCAAACTATTCTTAATTTCAATGCTCTTGGCATTGATCCTTATCGGCTTCACCCTTTCCTTCCTGCTCAAGGCATCTGCGACTACATTGGCCTTCCCTGGATGGTATCTTATTTCACAATCATAATCGTTCAAGGTTTCCATCCATCGTCGCTGCCTCATGTTCAAATCCTTCTGATTGAACAGGTGTTGAAGGCTCTTGTGATCAGAGTAGATCACACATTTAGTCCCATACAAGTAATGCCTCCAAAGCTTAAGTGCAAATACAACGGCACCCAATTCCAAGTCATGGGTGGTGTAATTCTTCTCGTGCACCTTTAGTTGACGTGAAGCGTAGGCAATGACCTTGCCCTTTTGCATTAACACACAACCCATTCCGGTGTGTGATGCATCACAATACACCACAAATTCTTCAACGCCTTCAGGTAGAGTCAGCACTGGAGCATTACTCAACTTCTACTTCAAGATGTCAAAAGATTCTTGCTGCTTAGGCCCCCAATTAAACTTAATGTTCTTACGTGTTAACGAAGTTAAGGGTGCAACAATCCTTGAGAAGTTTTCAATAAAACGCCTATAGTATCCAGCCAAACCTAGGAAACTACGAATTTCTGAAGGCGTCTTTGGCTCTTGCCAGTTCATAATAGCTTCTTTCTTTGCGGGATCCACTTGAATTCTACGTTCGCTCACAACATGTCCGAGAAACTGGACTTCGCGAAGCCAAAATTCACACTTTGAAAACTTGGCATAGAGCTTCTCTTGATAGAGCAGCTTAAGAATGCACCGAAGATGCTTTTCATGGTCAGCTTGGTTCTTCGAGTAGATGAGGATGTCGTCGATGAAGACGATGACAAATTTATCCAGATAAGGCTTGCACACGCGATTCATGAGATCCATGAATGTGGCAGGTGCGTTAGTGAGCCCAAAAGGAATCACTAGGAACTTGTAATGACCATAACGAGTCCTAAACGCGGTCTTATGTACATCCTCCTCCTTGACCTTCAGTTGATGATAGCCTGACCTGAGATCTATCTTGGAGAAGTAACTCGCTCCCTGTAGCTGATCGAATAGATCATCGATTCTAGGCAAAGAATATCTGTTCTTGATAGTTACCTTGTTTAGCTCACGGTAATCAATGCATAGACGCATTGATCCATCCTTCTTTTTAACGAACAGAATTGGTGCTCCCCATGGAGACGAACTAGGTCTAATAAAACCTTTAGCTAGTAAATCATCTAGCTGTGTCCTTAATTCCTTCATCTCCGTCGGTGCTAATCTATATGGTGCTCTGGCCACTGGTGCAGCTCCGGGGATGATGTCAATCCTAAATTCCACCTGCCTATCTGGTGGCAAACCAGGTAGTTCTTCCGGAAATACCTCGGGATAATCAAAAATGACTGGTATGTCTTCGATCCTGGGTTTCTTCTCGTCAATGGTTACTTGTGCCATATAAATGACACAACCCTTACTCATGCATCTGGATGCCTTAAGCATGGCCACCTGTTCTGGCAATCCATGTTGAGTATCTCCCTGAATTGTGAGTGGCTCACCAGATGGGGTCTTGATTACTATCTGCTTCTTGTTGCACACTATCTGGGCTTGGTTATGCGATAACCAATCCATTCCTATTACTATATCAAAGCCTGCTAGCTTAAAGGGTAACAAGGATAAAGGAAAAGAGTGGTTCCTAATGGATAGGACACATCCGCCTAATACAGTCGAAATTGTTTCTATCGATCCATCAGCTAATTCTACTTCATATTTCATACCTAGAGTTTTAACAGGTAGTTTCAATAAATCACAGAACTTATTATCTACAAAGGATCTATCCGCCCCAGAGTCAAACAATATCCTTGCGTAGGCATCATTAATGAGAAAAGTACCTGTTATGACATTATCATCCTGGATAGCTTCCTTCGCATCCATGCGGAAGACCCTTGCATTAGTCTTCTTTCCCTCTTCTGCTTTCTTGGCAAGTTTCGGGCAGTTGGGTCTAATATGTCCCTTCTCATTACAATTGTAGCAGGTGGCATCCTTAAGTTTCTTGCAATCTAATGCCTTGTGATCCGGGGACTTGCAAATCCCACATAGTTTCTGCTGAGATTGGGATCTAGACTCCTGCCTGCATTTCCCGTAATGGTGCTTCTTACAAGCTTTACACCTGGGTTTTTCACCTGAGTGTTGATCTCCCTTCTTGGATCCCGACCCTTTCTTGTGGTCGTCATTGCCCTTGCGCTTCTTGTCTGAGCGCCGCGAACCGTCATCTTCGCGTTTTCGTTTCTCGGCATCTGCAGCTCTCAGGGATCTCTGTCTAACTACGTCTAGTGTAAGGGACAGAGATATGTCAGCTACTGATCAAAATGTAGTGGGCCGAGAGGCCTTGACGCTTGCTTTAATTTCTGGGGCCAGACCCCCAATGAAACGGGCTATTCTCTTCGGTTCAGGTGTTACGAGATAGGGAACTAGCCTTGACAAGGTATTGAAGGTTGTGAGGTAAGCTTGGCAGTCCAGGTTCTTCATCACAAGAGGCAGGAAATCAGACTCTATTCTTTCGACCTCGTGCTGAGGGCAGTAATTCTCCTTGATCAGGGCAACAAATTGTTCCCAAGTCATGTTGTATAGAGGTACCTTTCCGGTGGCTTGAATCAACGACTTCCACCATGATAGGGCGTCACCTTTGAAAGATTGTGACGCAAACTTCACAATATCTTTTTCGGCACAGCCACTTATATCCACCACTGTCTCCATTTCATCAAGCCAAGTCATACAGTCCACTGCCCCCTTCTCCCCAGTAAAATCCCGGGGTTTACAAGACAGGAAGTACTTATATGTGCACCCTTTGACATAAGGCTTGTCTTCCAATACTATCCTTTTGGATGGGACGCTGTTTTCGTTGGAGGAATGTCTGTCATCCTCTTTGTTAGAGTCATTTTTCTTAGGCTCATCTTTCTTAGACTTTGGTGGGGTAGGTGGTGGTTTGCTGTGACCTCCCGAATGAGTTTTGGATTTGATATGCGGTGTAGACAAGGTCCTACTATGGGTCCCACTGTACTCACTGTACTGTCTTTCTAATGCCTTGGTAACCGCATCATCTACCAGCGCTTTCAACTCCGCGCCAGTTAACTGTATCTTTGCGTTATCATGATTCTCTACCGGACGACTGTTCACTTCGTCCGACCCCGCCATGTAGCTTCAATTGCTACATATAGACAATAATAGGCAAGGATTTATTTAGAAGCTATTACAACCTTTTATGTATTTTATCAACCATGGTTTTAAATAGCCATTGCAGGTTAATTTATTAATCAAGTATTAATTCAGGATCTGTATTATAATCCTATATTATAGTTAAGAATTAACATATAACTTTGTCACAAGGACAGTGTTAGTTTATAACCCGGATTCTTACAGAATCTAGGTATTAGGGTTTGAATCACAGTTCATTACCCTACTCTAGACAGTGAGTTGCAGACTCCAACTGTCTCTTAGTCCCTAGGACAATTATATATACATATTACCCGTAGGCACTTCATCCCCAAGGGATGGTTATTTAAATATAGGGAATTTTAAATTAACCCAATTTAAAGATGGCTTATGTCATTTATAATGCATCACAATTCGCCTAATATGGTAACATACATACAGATGTTAACAAAGTTTAGGAATCTTTTAGACAGGTCCTACCATCTTGGCCATGTCTACGACGACACGTGGCTAGGTTTTACCCCTAAGATTCTCTTTATAACGTAGTGTTGAGACGTTTAATTATGGACCTGAATCTAATTATGGAGATACCATCTTGGCCTTGTCTTATAATGACATGTGGCTAGGTCTTGTCCCTTTTTTAGATTTTGCCATTCTATATTAATGGTAGGTCTTCTTTATTTTAGGAAATGTTATTTTCATTTTTACCTTTTTATTTTAAGTTTTATTCATATACTTATTTATAACAATAATAATGAAAATTTAAATGCAACATTTCACTAATAAAGATTTAACGGTACAATACTTGCCCTAAACGGGACTTCTACAAATAACATGCCCACGCAGGGGCGAAATACAATAAACAACAAACAAACAAACAAACAAACCCACGCAGGGGTCAACTGAAAGACATGCCCACGCAGGGGCAGAATACAAAAGACAAGCTCGCGCAGGAGCTGAATACAGAAACAACAAGTCCACGCAGGGACTGACTACAACAAAATAAATAAAAATCTTCACTAATCCCTTCTTTTGGACTTTCCTTTGATCAAATCTGATAGTCCTTTGAAGAAACCTCTGTTGTGTCTGCGCTCAGTTTGGATTTCCCGTTCACAACGGTCCAGTCTCTCAAGGACCTCCTGCTAGCGCTCAGGTGGGATAAGCTGCTGCTGCGGCGCTAGGTACAATGGTTGAGGAGGTGGTGGCTGCTGGAACACATATGGAGGGTACCCGGTAGTCCAAGGACCACCATAGGGCCCTTCAGGGTGTCGAGCGTTGTAATCCCACGCCTCCTGATATGGGTCCACGTTAGCATAGTTAAAGCTGTTGTGGCCCGGCATTTCAAACGGGTTGTATGCCGCGGAACCGGCATAAGCAGGGATTGGGTTGTCAAAACCCGACGGAGGTGCCACAGGCACTGAGTTGACCTCTGGAATGGGGTTTGATGGACCCCCCCATTTGTGGTTCTTCTTCTTCCTCCTGGAGTGGCGGATAATGGCTGCCACTTGATGGTTGGGGAGTGCTGATGTGGACACCCCCTCGCACAGACATCCGTGCGTTTGACCTCCTCCGCCTCGGTGGCTCCGGAGGCGGCTGCTGTTCCACTGGTGGTGGTGGTGGCGGGGTGACTGCCACAAATCGTTGATCCTCAGAAGGATCCTGCTGCTACTGTTGCTGCTGTTGCTGATATGGGGACGAGTGCTCAGAGGGTGTGAAGTACCAGTCCCACAGCTTGAACCTCTCTTGGTAACTATCCGGACCGCGGTACAGTGATCCGTGGAAAGATGACCCATCCGAGATTTCGATGGGGTGGTTCGGCGTTCCTGTAGCAGGCTCCATGGGATCAGTATCCTCGTCCATGTCATTGTCCTCAGAGAAGTGGTCTTCCGGTCCGAGTGGGTTAAAACCCCCGGGTTCTGGAAAAATGTTGGCCGGGTTGAACCGGCTTTGGAAGACTGGGGTTGGGTCACCAAAGGAATGGTGAGAGTTGGATCTCTGCAACGGTATGAAAGAGGGTGGTTGCTCGTTGGGCTCATTTTCTGATTGAGGCCCAAAGGAATGCTGGTAAGAAGGTGAAGAGCTGAGGGAGAATGACCGCCTCCCGGGTTCAACATAGAGCCTCCACGGCTCTTGTGGGCTAGTGCTCATGGTAATGGATGGTGTACGCCGGTGCGAAGGCCCGGCTTCGTGATCGTGACCCGTGACTGGTCCCTTGCCTCGACCGCGAAGAAATCTTGGTGGCATGTTGACCTGCATACATATTTTAGATAACAACAACAATATATAATAATAATAATAATAATAAGACCCAAAAATAAAACAAAACAGAGTTTGTCCTATGTTCTTTGTCTAGACTCGGAACTCGAGGAATGTGCATTTATTTAACTGAGATTAAACACAGAAGGCTAGTGTTTAATTCACTCAGCGTTGGCTCTGATACCAACCTGTCACACCCCTAATTTCCACGTATCACCGGTGGGCCCGGTGGGGGTTTCGTGACGTAGTTGATATCATCATAGTCAAACATACATTAATTAAATGCACAGCGGAAGCAAAAGAAAGATTTATTTCAACATAAATTATTGTAATATTCAAGTATCACAAAATGTCGAAATAGAATCCACAGGCAGAATCAAGTAAAAAGGAAACTTCATTTCAACAGACTTCATACATCCTAAGCTTGCGAGACTTCTATGGATGCTTACGGAGTGACCAGCCTATTACGCGTAGTACCTGCACTTAGCCTTTTTGGAAAATACGTCAGTTTACACTAGTAAATACAATTTAACTGACTCATTTTGAAAAATGTTTAAAATTGATTTAAATGCCCGTGGCATGAAACTTTTTATAACTTGGGATAATTATTTGCTTAATAATCTTGTAAAAGAATTACATGTTTATTCTGTGTTCGGTAGCCCGGGTCGTGCCGGGTTAAAGATTAATAGACACACCACTTAATATAATTCCGCCGCGAGACTTCTCTCGTACCGACGATTATACATGTTATACTGCACTACGGGTGTACGCCTACACCCGAGTGCTAAGGTCGTGGCCATTCTTTGAATGATGCCAAGGATATCCGGGACATGGTCATTAAACTCCCAAAGGCATTAAACAAACAAAACAACATTTTTAAACGGGTCACTTGACTGCACATAACCACAGACCGGTTAAGGTCAATTACCCGACCAAGCGGTATTTTATATACCGTACCCCAAGCCCGTATAGGGAAAATAAGTTAAACGTATTTACCTTAGCAAAGTATAAATCAAAAACAGCGAGTGCACGTAGCTTTTACTGGGCTCCTAGATCTGGAAATTAATGTTTTAATAACCTATTAGAATTCTAACGGGTCTTAAACTTAGACCGGTTAGTTAAAAAGGAAGATTACGGTTTTAAACGCACAATAAGGCGAAGACCGTTTTAGAATGTGGTTTTGACCCAACAAGCTTGCACACTTGTTTAATATGGGTAATATAATCACATTCTGGATTTTGAGACCAAAAAGATATGGTTTGACCCGTTTCGGCTAAAATGGCCAAACTAGTCACATAAGCCGATCCGAATGCGTATAGTACGTAACGAGTAACCATAAGAGTCAAATACAAGTTTCTGAAGTCAATATGCTTAAAATATGTTGTGATATCAGAATGATACCTTCCATTATGCCCCAAATGGTTTTAAATTAAAACTATGCCTCATAAGGGCGTTTTGGTCATTTTATAAGGTGTAAAAGGGTTAAAATAATAACCTGATTTACAGGTCTGAATAAATTAGTAAATATACTTAATTTACTAAGTTATAACAGTAGGGTATCAAATCTATGTGAAATTTATTATCTTTAACCTTGCTATGCACCGTATGGGCATTTTGTTAATTTCACATGTACCAAAAAGGTCAATTCTGGAATTCTGAGTTCAAAACATTTGCCTACTGTTTAAAATATAAAAATTCACTAATTACATCAGTAGCTTCAATCCCTTAAGCTTAATAAGGTTCTAGAGTACACTTATGCGCTAAAAATGCCTAAAAAGGCGATTTGGAGCCATTTCCGGGTTTTCTGTAAAAAGATGATAATTTTTATATTCCAGAAGGCTCAAAATAATTTATTTATCATAACAAATCAGTAATAATTGGTTTGAGACCAAAAGGATTGGTAAAACTCATTTTATGGCTAAAAAGGGTAAAACCGGCATAAACCGAATTAATCTTAGAACACTAAGTTATGCTCAGCCTAAAAATAAATAAAAATCACCAAAAATCCCAAAATATTATTTTATAACAGTGGGTAAAGAGTTTGGTATAAAAATTTGGGTTTTGATAGGCTATACGTAATTTATGCTATTTAATTAATAAAGAAGCTCTTAATTACGCTATTGAGCATAACTCCTAATCTAGACCTCAAACTGACTTCAAATTTTGGGTGCAAGTTTATAAATCAGTAGCTAAGGTGCCTACCCTTTTACATTTTCAAAAATCACGTTTTAAGATCAAATGGGCATAATGGTCAACATATAAGCGATTAACGGAAACATGCATGTGAATAGGATATCTAATGAACCAAGTTGTATAATCTCAGAGAGTTATACTAACATGTAAATAGGTTCAAAAGAAGCTCTAAGTCAATCCTAATCTTGGCTTAAACGGGTCAGAACTGATAGTCAAAGCAATAGTCAAACTTTGTGACTTTCGGTTCCAAACCGAGCCTAAACTGAAAACTGTCGAGTTGAACATGTTGGAACATGTTCTTACATTAATTACCAAGTTATTTTAATGATTAAACAGTTTGCATGTACCCTACATTGCTAATTATGCATTAATTTGCAAATATCCTTTCTGTTGACTTTTTATAATAAACTTTGACTCGACAATTAGCATAGCTAGAGTGGGAACCTGGAAATACCCTTTTAAGGGTTTGTTATCCACATAATTACCTACTTAAAGGTACTTTTAATTCGTGATTTGACAGAGCACAATTTAACTAATCACGAAGTTAAACCTTAATTACGATTGTTTGACTTTTAGCTAATTAACTAAGTTAAAACGAATTAAGGGAAGTTAAGGACACTTACAAGAGTCCTAAGAAGGATTAGAGGCCTAAGGGAATCTTGGTTGATGTCCAGAGAAGCTCCAAGAGTGCCTTGAGTGTAATGTGAATGAGCAAGTCCAAATGGTCACCACTCAAGTCCCTTTTATAGTGAACCAAGAGGCTCAAGATCATGCCAAGGTATTCTAGGATAGTTAAAAGATCATCCCAGATGTCCCTACAGGGCTAAATACTGCCTAGCAAGGCCATTGTTTCGAAAACCACCTTTCTAAGTCGGTGTAACAGGCTGAACAGGCAGCTGTCCAAATCCTGCTGCCAGCGACAGGCTTACGGACCGTAAGCATAAACTTTTGCGGTCCGTATGCAGCCTTTGCAGACCGTATGCTCAGATTGTTGCGGTCTGTAACCGACCTTTGCTGAACACGCCCAGGTACCCTCCTTACAGACCGTAAGCCTAGGGCCTTGCGGTCCGTAACCGATGGTCAGAGGATAAAAATTTGTAAACTTTCCAAGTCTTGACCATGCAATCAACAAACCCGAATCCAAGCCATCTTTTTCAGTTGTGGGACCATCTGTTCAGCCATTGCATGCTTGCATGGTTCTTACATGTCCCCTTTTTAAATTGGATTCTTGTGGGACTTGCAAATTGACGGAAGTTACAAGGAAAGCTTGAATTCTCATCAACTCCCATTTCTCACTAGATTAGGATTTAAAATTAGAAATTATTGTAGTAACACTTATTTATAATCCAACTTCCTTACAAAGGATGGAGTTTTATTTATTTAGAATTAGCCGGTAAAATATACAAGATGTTTATCAAATAGTTTATGGATATTGGGATTTATAAATTCGGGTCGCTCAGAGGTGTTTTAATAACATGTCGCGCTTGGGTCGTTCAGAGGTGTTTTAATAACATGACGCCCTCTTAAAATCCTACCACGCATCTTTGTATTTGACCCGGTTTCTGACACATTTGTCCCACATGACACGTGTCTTTATTTCGTTGGACAGGAATTTTCAAGGTGTTACAGAACCTCTTCTATTTTAACAGAATTACCGTCTACCGTTTCTACCATATAAATCTGCCGGAGTTTGGTTAAGGGTAGCTTAAGAGCTTGGCAGAATGAAGTATTTATAAAACTTTAGTTTGCACCAGAGTCAAATAATACTTTTGCGTAAACGTTTTGTACAAGAAACGTACCAGCTATTATATCGGGAATCAGTTCGGTTTCATGTGTGGTTAGTTGGAAGGCTCTTGCGTTCTTCTTATTAGTTCCTTCAGCAGGTTTGGCTTTATTATCAGCTGGCTTGACCAATTTAGGGCATTCTGGTCTGAAATGTCCAGCTTCTCCGCAATTGTAGCAGATCTTTAATTTCTTCTTGCATTCCTCCTCCTGATGGCCCGGAATTTTGCAGAAATTACAATTCTCTCTACATTTTCCAAAATGTTTCTTTTTGCAATTTTCGCAAAATGGCAGGGTGGAAGATGATCCATTTCCCTTTCTCTTGAAGTTGCTATTATTACCCATACAAAATCCTTGGGTAATCTTTTGGGCTAACTCCTTTTTCCGGTTTTCTTCCCGCGTACGTACCAGCCCGTCGGTCAAGGTGTTGGCTAATTCCACCGCATCGTCGAGTGTGCGGGGTCTTGCAGCTTTGACAATATCATGAATCTCGCTAATTGAACCCCAAATATAGCAAGAAATAAGTACCGATTCTGGCGAGGCCAGAGTTGGCACAATTCTGGCATACTCGAAGAATTTCGAAGTATACCCTCGATAATCCACATCCACCATTCGGTGGCTCAGGAACTTATTTGCCATTTGTTCCTTTTCATATTCGGGACAAAATTTTTTTCCACCAATCGGTTAAACTCTTCCCAACTCATGGCATAGGCCATGTCACTTCCCTTGGCTTGCAACACCGTATTCCACCATTCTAATGCCTCTTCCTTGAAAAGGTGAGAAACATATATAACTTTGTCTTCTTCGGCGCATTTACTTATTTTAAATATTGCTTCAGTCTTTTCCAACCAACGCAGCGCAACAGTTGCCCCTTCATTACCTACAAATTCAACGGGTTTACAGGCAAGAAATTCCTTGTAAGTGCAACCAGGTGTTGCCACTTTCATTTTCTTGAGTATTGGGGCTTGAACCATATTATTATCATTGTTGTCGCCCCCATTAACACTGTTACTAAAATTGTCGTCGCGAGTACGCTTGCTGTGGTTGGCTTGAGAGGGTTCAACGGGGGTTTTTAACAGCAGCGACAATTGCAGGGATAGCGTTGGCTATTCCCTGAGCGACGATGTTTTCTATATCTTGTCTAATAAGGAAATGATCCTCATTATTTTGTTCCGATTGATTAACTTCATTGACTGATTGATTTTCCGCGTTTTCCATCTGAATGATTAGCAATATAAACTATTTCCACAAAATAAATAACAACCAAACATAATAAAGTAATCACACATAATCACATCAACACGTATAGCCAAAATTGTCGACTTTGCGACGTTTATATTTTATATATTAGTATGCATCGATACACACCAGTTATATTACAAGAGTTTTATTTTAAGTTATTTTACATGCTTATATTTTTATTATTATTTATTTTTATTTTATTATTATTAAACATACAACCACACACAACCACAGTCAGCTGGCATTTCAGAAACGACGCTCCCTCTCGTCGTATTTCCATGAGATCTTCTCCCCCACATCCCGAATTTTATTTCCTGCATCCACCAGCTCCTCACCATAGTGACGAAGTTCAGCTCGGTTTTCGGTGCTCATAGGTGGGTTTGGTGCAGGCTCAGGGTCAAACTGGGGAAAATAGGCGTTGGGGTTATTCATGAAGTTCTGAAATTGCCAATCACTCGTCCACCATTTTTCCAGCTCCCCGGGTAAAAGTCGGTGGTTGACAATAGGATCTGGGATAGCGGGTTCCAAATTAACTGGGAGTTGGGATTCAGCGGGGTAACTAAAGAGGTTTTCATCGGCAGGTCCGATGAGGTCACAATTTGCTAGTTTGCGATCCAGCTCCTCCCATGGTTGCATTTCCTATGCTTGCCCAGAACTTTCCCCGATCTCTTTTCCTTTCCTTTTATCCTTCGGGTCCTCAATCTTTTTAACCTTCTGTGCAGCTGGTTTCTTCCTACGCCCACGTTTCCAGTCCAAGATTCTCCTCCTCTTTTTCGGCTTTGGTTTCTCATGTGGTTGGGCCTGGAACATCATGGGCTCCTCAGTATCTGCTTGGTAGCCAGATGGGTTTCCTGTAGTATCCATATCGGTGGTATGGATAGTGAAATTTCGGACTGCCTCCGAGAGTTCATTCATGCTGTTAGCACACATGAAGACACACACAAATTTAAGTTAAAATTTTATTTATTTTAAAATAAGTTTTCATAAAATCACAGAATGGCAACCATAAAAATTAAGTACTTCTAAATACTTAATTGGCTTAAATCAGTGGCTCTGATACCACCTTTTTCTGTCACGGCCCCCGGCCCGGTGTGACCCGGTCCAGAAGCCGCGGGACAGAAACCCGTGGTATTTATATTTAATTTGGCAGTGGAATTTTTGACAGGATCTTTTCAACTGAAAATGCCCAATTATTTTATTTCACATTTTGGAGACAACACCCATAATTTACAATAAATGAATTTTACGGGGAAATTCCCTGTTTTACAAATGATGTTTATTTATTTTACTAAGCCACCTCTTCAAGCTTTTAGTGCTACCCAGCACTTTTCCTTGATTCACAATAAGTCACCTGAAACATGTTTAAAAATAGTTTATCAGCGGGGAAATACTGGCGAGTCATTCAATTTGCACAAAAGACATATTGTTATAAATTTACAGCATTAAGGGTTTTTATATTTGCCCCTATCTTATAATTAGCTGGTTCAGCTGTCACTCGACCGAATCTATGACTGTGGACATATCACTAATTAGGCTCGCCCACCTAAAGTGATAAATCGTTAGTAGTAATGTGCACAAAACCCCCCACATACTGCCAGTAATTAAAGATTAGCAAAGACATAATCACTACAAAGTATAACTGGAATATATGTAGGGTTTTGTAAAGCAATTTGATAAAAAGAGAATGACTCACATTGCAAGTTTAATTGGACAGAACCTTGCCTACTGATTTAGTCTTGTACCCTAGGTAAATAACAATGTACACGAAACTAGGTCAGTAACTTAATACAACATTTACGATAATCTCACAAAATCAAAACCCTCACGACGAATGACAAAGTATAGCCAGTATTCGGGCAGCACTTAAACATCCATCAGATCGGTATCAATCGATCGGACATTGTATCGTAGCATTGATCAAGTTATTACCCTGTTGTCGTAGCAGTGATTCGTGTTTGTGTGTGTTTTTGAACGAAATAGTGAATAACTTAACGTACGAAACGAATTTGATCGTCGTAATAACACCACCATGCAAGTGCCAAATCCCAGATATATATACTGAAAAATGGTCCCTCTCGCGTGCGGCGCGAGGCCCACCTGGTCCTGGCACGTGGCGCGACGGCTACCCTTTTAGGGTAGGGTAGCCTCGTGTCTAGCATAGCCCTGGAGAGTCAAGTTTCAACAAAATTCGTGTTTTAAAACGAGTTTTGAAGATAATTATCAATTAGGGGATACCCCCCCTTGAGTTTTAGGGGCCCTGATCCTAGTTTTGATGGTTCTGAAAATTATGGGTCATGCCTTATTACTTTGGGGTCTCAATTAGGGTTTCCTATCGGACATTAATAAAATAAGAAATAATAATTTTGGCGATAGTTGTTACATCCGGGCTTCTGTGCAGGTTATAAATAGGGGTGCTTGGTTCACTTCAAAGGCATCCCTTGGCATACCACCTCTCTCCCACTTCACCACCACTACAACACCCACATCCACCACCATCATCCATCATACACCTTAGAGTGTGTGTAGTAGTCTTGGGATCCAAGATTGATAGTAAGAGTTCTTGACAATCAAAGGCCATGTTTGCCTAAGTCTCTTACATCACTTGGTGAAGACAAGCATTTAGTGTAATACTTTTGATTTTTAATCTTTTCGCACTTTTTATTTGGTTTTGTAATAATGACTTTAATAACTAGTTTCTTATGTTGGTGAAACTTCCTTATCATTTGTCCGTAGTGTCTTGGCATTATTTTACTGTCTATATAAAATAAAAGATTTTCACCATTCATATCTCTATGGTCTATATAGAGATATGTTGGCTACCTGGTCGAGGGTTAAGGGAATGGTTTGGTAAGGTTCTTGCCTTGTTCAGTGTATAGATCCTGCAAGGACCTGGGTCAAGCTTACTAGGACCTTCTTCAATACCCACTGGTATTGGATAGCGGGGGTGCGAATGGCTTGATCCCCTCATATGTAAACTACTATTAATACATTAACCCGGCTACTTGGGATTGTACCCCTGCTGACTCAAACCACTTAGCCGAGGGTAACGTCGCCTTCAAAAGAGGGGCCTACCACATTACGCATTAATAATTTAAGTAATTATCTTTCAATATTCTGACCCTTTGGGATTGTATCCTTGCTGACTCACACCACTGGGTTGAGGGTAACGTCACCTTCAAAAGAGGGGCCTACTACTATAACTAAGACAATCTCTTAAAGAGTGCAAAAGTGCAGAAATCATCAAAGGTTACATTAAAGGTGAGTCGGATCCAAGTGATTCATCTTGTCTATCTGTTTTTATTTTATTTTTATTTTCAGCATTTTAGTTTTTATTTTTCAAGTTTAAAACCTTTTCTAAAACTTTTGATTTGATTAGACGTTGAGGATAAACCGGTACTAAAAGCTCTTGTGTCCTTGGACGACCTCGGTATCTTACCAACGCTATACTACGCTCACGATGGGTGCACTTGCCCATATGTGTGTTTAGTGTTAGTAGAATATCGTGTTTTATAAATTTAAAACTTGACTAATGTGCTAAAAAGGGCTTAAAATATCAATAAAAATATCTAACACTACACACGCATCAAAGCTCAATAGAAGGAATATCCTTCAGGTCTTGATACCAAATCTCCGACTCCAGAGTCTTCATATTCTCCACCTCAATATCTTCTGCACCCCTAAAGGTCATCTTCATTGGAATCACTCCAGCCTTGATAAAGAAAACTTGGGTTTCAAGTCATGAAAAGATTGGGGGGGGGGGTCAGCAGGATCTTCTTGGCCGATGAACGTTGGCCAAAGGAATAAAAACCTTGTGAACAATGGAGTTGGTAAAACACCTGGAAACGATTGATTGTCGGTTCAATATGCATTGACCGGCAAAGGAATTCGATGTGTCGAATCCGGACCATTCCTATGGGGTGTAGCTGAGAAATATGGAACTTGCAATAACCAAGAACATCAAGCATGAATCTCATAGTTGGTAATCGGAAGTTACCATCGGCGAAGTAATCCCTGAATAAGGTTATATAACCGGCCGAAGCATCGGCCGCCGTTTGCCCTTCTTCTGGGTATCTGACACCCCAGCCATCGGGAAACTTGAAGTTCTTCACAAAACCGTCAAAAATCTCCTTTGACCACCTCAACGGTGGTAGGGAGGCAGACATTTCTTCGGAAGAATCTTCGGGATGTTCTCTGGTGGACATAAAGAAAAACACAAACTTGCAGGTTTCTCGTACACAGAAAATCCGAGAAAACGAAGGGATGCAGTGGCAACTAGTAAAAAAGAAAAGCCACTTAAAGGGTTTATAAACCCATCGCCATTAATGTTCTCATAAACCGCAAAGCCCTTTTTTCAGGAAAACACAGTTACCGAGGCAATAAGGGCGAGTGGGGAACAAGAAACTACCTCACGCGCGCGTGCAAACCTCGTTTGACGATGCCCATTTAATGCTTGACGTCTGACAAGTGACAACCTGTTATGTGTCAACAATCAGCACAGTACCTTTTACCTGCCATGAGTCAAATTTTTCTAAATTTGAAATCATGGAAACCTCAACTTGAAGAAACATAAATATCTTCCACAAGAAGATTCTTCTTACTTTGCGCTAAACAAACATGCCACTTTTCAAAGCAAAAAGCACACACTTCATATAGTCAAGTGCTCCACCTACTTGCGTAGAAGCAATACTGGACTGGGGGACTTGAAGGGGTATGGTCCCAAAAACCCTACGCAAGCGCATAGGACCATACCACAGCCTTATTCCAAAAACATCTTGAACAAGACCCTGCAAGGCCGCGCAGCGATCCTAAACAGAATTTGGAAAGAAACAGTTTGATAATAAAGGAGTATGGTCCCAAAAACCTTGCGCAAGCGCATAGGACTATACCATAGCCTTATTGCAAGAACATCTTTAACAAGACCGTGCACGGCTGCGCAGCGGTCCCAAACAAGATGTGGAAGAAAATAGTCTTCGATAACCACGCGTCGGAAGAAATGAGAAACAAACATTTAACTAACACCCTTGCGCAGGCTTGCGCAAGGGAACAATTAGACTTGAAGATAAAATCCTAAAAATCTCTGCACGTCCGAAATCAAGACTTGAACAAAGGAATCTTTTCTGTTACAACAAGATGGACACGTGGCAAGGGCATAACGGTTTACAGCTGTAGATCTTCTAGAAGCCTTAAATGCTCATCGTGCATGGCCATTCGGTTATAACTGAAGATGAGGTGGCATGATCCTGGACACTCATCTAAATCACGATGAGGGCACTAACTTGGAGAAAGGTCTATCCAAAAACCACTTTCCATGTGGCAATTCCCCAACCGTTGATCAAGACCCACGATCCGTGTGCAAAGATTAACGGAAGGAAAAATAACCACCAAACGGAAAAGCACTTTCCGTTACTATTTCCGTCGCACCATTTTCCCGCCAAAACCGGCTATAAATAAGACGCTGCAGGTATGATCTCATAAGTTACTTTCACTTCATTCACACTTTTACTACTTCTTCTTCCTCAAGATCACTGTACTTATTCTCACGCCGGAGGGTGGTCATGGAGAGAACCCCATTCTCCCCGTGGCGAGTCTAACGGTGCTGGAGAAGGAAATCAGCCAAACCCCCAAATCAACAAGAGGATTAACCCTTTTATGCGGAGACTAAAACCCTGATCTGATTGATTCCGGTCAATTCTGATCACTATTTCTTCACTACTAGATTCGTAAGATCATCATCATCAACCTATAACATGTTTAAAATAAAGTGTCAATGCGAAAGCATTGGCGAGTACACAAGGTTTGTATAAATATAGCATAAGTATAAAAGCATTTTCTCGAATCCATGTGGTAATTTGTAAACAAGGTAATTAGCATGCATAACAATATGTCAAACCCAAGTGTCCACTAGTATTTAGCATCCCTCGCCACGAAAGTGACGAGACCGTTCAAGAATAAATAAAGACTTAACAAGACCCCGACGGGATGCATGCTACTCCTTTAGTGCTATATATGTTAAGTTGGGGCTTAGCAATGTTAATGACATAAAGCATGTATAATCTAGTATGAACCTAAGTAAACCAGTAGCATGTATATAGGATTGAGAATATAAAGCATGTTTCAGTGTGTGAACATGTTACAACCCAAAGTGTTTTAAAAGTAAAACGGGTCAAGTGTACTCAACTGCTCGTTGATGAACCTCTTAGGACCAAGTTCCCTAGGCTTTTTAGTCTCGAGGTAGAGAAACGTTGCCTCATTAGTGATCGTCTCTGGGCTCAAAACTTGGACCAGAACCCGGTCTAGTCTTGGATCAGGCAGCCGCTGGTCATCGAGTTTCTGGGGAGTTCCAGCATCTATGTTCGCTGTTGACTGAGTCAGCCTTTCATATGGGGAGGACTGGTGGAGTTGGACTGGGGGTCGGGTAGTGAGTTTTCGGTCGGGGTCGTCAAATCCTTTCTTCATTTTGGTTTAGACATCAGCAATATTCTGGTCAGTGAGTTTTAGGTATGTTATGAAGTGGATTAGATGGGTCCCTTTGAAATGCAATATTTTTGTTTGGCGGGCGAGGTTGAGAAAAATTCTGAGAATGGTAGCTCTTAGAAGGAGGAACATTGAGGTTGAAGACATCAACTGCCCTTTGTGCAACTCTGGGAGGAAACTGTTGAGCATATTTTCAGGGCTTGCTTGGTTTCGACGATTGTTTGGCTACACATAAGCTCTTGGTGTAAAGTACCGAATATCTTTGCGTTCAGTTTCATTGACTTGCAGGAGGCTGGAGATAGTTGGGGGATATCGGAAAGGAAGAAAGAGTTGGTGAAAGGTTTAATTATGATCGGATGCTCGAGCATTTGGCGTGCGAGAAATAATCTCAAGTTCTCCGTGAAACCGATTCGTGTCGAAAGCATTATTTGTGAGATAAAATCTTTGGGTTTTTTGTGGTATTCGAATAGATTTAGGTATAGAAATACATCATGGGATAATTGGTGTAAGTTCGTTAATATATAAGGTTGTTGTAGTTCTTTGTTGTCCTGTTTTGAATCAGTTGGTTTTCTATTGAAGTTTACCGTTAAAAAAAATCCATTCCTTCTCTCGCTTTGGACCATTCGTCTGCCATGTTGAAATATTGTGCAAAATTGATTATATATATTTATTGCTATCGCAAGTAGTAGTTTTATCTTCATGTATATCCACAAATTCGTCACTTTAGTTTCATCCACATGTGCTTTTTTTTCAACAATCAGATAAAATTCTTATTATAATAAATGCTTTTGAATAATGTCACATGTTTTTTTATTAAATATTTTAAACTTTTTTTTTATTATTAGGTAAGTTTGAATTTTGATTTTAATTATATAGTATTTTTCTTTTCAAAAGTTAATAAAAATGGAATCCTAATTGTTACTTAATTAAGGAAAAAAGGAATTTTATTGAGAATATTAAACTATTTTTATTTTTTTATATGCACAATATTTTAATAACAATAATTAATAAATGAGGGTGATTGGATAAAAGAAACTTTCTCTGTTGTCTAAGTTATTTATTACTATATATTAATAAATGAATTGAAATAAATGATGATTTAAATATTATAATAATATATATTTTTTAATACTTTTATTTTTAATATTATAATAATAATAGTTATTTTCTTTATATTTTACCTTTAATCTTTTTATTAATTTCAGGGGTTGGGATAAGTTTGGTGTCAACCGATATCGAACCAGTACTGGTATCGAAAATACCGGTACGGTCCTGTTCGGTATCAGTACATGAAAGTAAAAACCGCCACTAATACAGAAAACACCAAAAGTTTGTGCCAAACTATTACTATATACTATATATTAATAATTAATATTAATATTAATAATTAATATTAATATTAATATTAATATTAATAATTAATATTAATATTAATAATTAATATTAATATTAATAATTAATAATTAATATTAATATTAATATTAATAATTAATAAATTAATTAAAATGAATAGTGATTTTAATATTATAATAATATATAGTTTTTTTAATACTTTTATTTTTAATATTAAAATAATAGTTTTTTTCTTTGCATTTTAACTTTAATCCTTTTATTAATATCAGGGGTTGGGATAAGTTTGGTGTCAACCGATATCGAACCAGTACTGGTACCGAAAATACCATTACGGTCATGTTCGGTATCAGTACATGAAGGTAAAAACCGACACTAATACAGAAAACGCCAAAAGTTGATGCCGAATTAATATTGGAAATCTTTTGGTTTCGGAAATTCAATGCTGCTACCCGGTACCATTTACTCATCCCTGATCACGGTTACCGTACGAACAACGGTATCGTACCACTTTTTTTGTTGATTTTCTTCAACTTTTAATTTTTTTCTTTTTTTAGTTTCAGGGTAGGGATGAGCTCGGTGCCAACCGATACAGAATCGGTACTGATACCAAAAATACCGGTTACGGTACCGGTATATGAAGGTAAAAAACGGTAGTAAACCGGTATCAGGAACGCCAAAAGTCGGTACCGAATTGGTACTTAAAATCTTTCGGTTCGGAAAATTTGGTATCGGTACCCAGAACAATTTGCTCATCTCTGACCACGGGTTTCATACAAACAACATCGTTACCATACAACTTTTTTGGTTGATTTTCTTTCGGGTATCTTTTAGTGTTTTTTTTTTCTACGTTTTCTTTATATTCTTGTCAGCTCGTTCGCAACACGCTCGTAGTGATTTCAAAACACATGTAAACACAGACTAAATAACAATTGAAATTTGCCGCAACGCGGCGATCTTCTTTAAACCTAGTTGGCTTTAAAAGTGATTATTATTGTTTCAATGTAAGAATCAAAACATTAGTTTTTTTACTGTTATAAATAGGGTGTGAGTATTAAAAATACAGATGATCGAGTTTAAGCAACTGATGGTTGACAAAGATGATATAATTACAAAAACTGTAACCTGTTATATATAAAGTTTTAAAAAAAATGCGGACAATCAGGTTTCATATTTTTTAAGCAAGTCTGGGTTGATTGACAAACCAGGCGATCCGACATAAAAGACTATTACACATAGTTTACATTTTAGAATAGTAGAGTTTTAAACCTGAAAGCTTTATCATGCATGATCATGCTCTATTCTTCATGTGAACGTCTCCATGCAGATATTAGTTTAATGGTGTTCGTTCTTTGCATGCTTGGTCGCCCGTCCTGCGATTGCTTTAGATTTTACCTATGATAAACACTCCCAAAATGGTTAGTGTTTATGTTAATAATTGAGAAAAATCGATAAAAAAAAAACAAATTCAGTTCGTCCGGGCGAAATGCCAGGCTTGCTAGACATTGTGCCTCACTCTATAGTTATGTCTATCTCACGAGGCATAATGCATGACTCATTAGTTATGCCTGACTCATTAGTTATGCATGGCTCATTAGGCATAATGCCTGACTCTTTAATTATAACTGACTTATTAGGCATAATTATTGGCTCACTATATATACCTGGCTCATTAGGCAAAATGCCTGACTCTATAGTTATGTATGGCTCACTGGGCATAATGCCTGACTCATTAGTTATGCCTGACTCATTAGGCATAATGCATGACTCTTTAGTTATGTCTGACTTACTAGGTATAATTCTTGCCTCATTTTATATGCCTGGCTCATTAGGTATAATGCCTGGCTCTTTAGTTATGAATGGCTCATTAGGCATAATGCCTAGCTCTTTAGTTATGCCTGACTCACTATGCATAATTCTTGGCACACTAGATATGTTTGGGTCATTAGGGAAAATGTCTGACTTTTTAGTTATGCATGACTCACTAGACGTAATTCTTGGCTCACGAGACATAATGTTTTATTTATAGTCCAAAAACCCCGTTACGTCATAATTCATATATATTGCCTTCAATACGAATTCTAGAAACCCAATTAAGAACCGAACTTGATTAGGCTGTAATAAATCATCTGTTGAGCGTTTTAGCTCGTTTCGAGTCAGTAAACGACAATATTAACTAGGTTAATATTCCTAGTTATACACTTCAATTGAACATGGTAATCCAATTTACCAATTCGGGAATGTTACCACCCGACTTAGATCAAGTCTCGATAACCCGAGCCTTTTATAAACTTTAATTTCTAAAGACATTTACTCGCCTTTTATTTAACATTAGATTTATTTATTTAAATCCTAATGTTTATGGGTTAACCTTTTACCACTTACGGTATTTTACCTGCTCATCCCTAGTTAATTTGGTTTAATTACCAAATTGTTTTTGGGATGTTAAAAAACAAAAAAAAAATGTTATGTACAAAAAAATATTAAGAGATTTATGAATTATCATTGTACTTTTATTTTTTAATGCAATAAAAATATTTCAGTTATGTAAATTTTTATGTACATTTTTATACTTTTATTTTCTATTATACAACCTCATGTAATAAATAAGTTTATAAACTAGTATCTTATATAAAAGGTGAAATTACTACAAAGTTATAATCGCCACATAAACATCCATAAGTGTGTAGTTTTGTAACATGCCATGTATATAAAGTTTGGGGAGAATTCAATTGAAAACCACTAATTAAAGTGAAAACAAGCTAGCTAAAAAATTTTAAAAAACATGCCGACTTTTTCATACAAATTTTCGCTACTTTTTATATATAAAAAAGCTTAAAAAAACTTGTATTGCACATATGTATGTGCATTATATGTGTACTACACATCTACATTATTGCACATATGCACTATAATTTTTTTTAAAGTTTTTTTTATATAAAAAGTAGTGAAAATTTATTAAAAACTTGTAAAAAAAATTGGTATATATTTTAGCCTTTTTTTAGTTAGTTTTCAAGTTTTTACAATTTCACACTAAAAGAAGGTTTGGTTTGAACACTCCCCTATAAAGTTTTAATAAAAAAATAAATAAAAGGCTTTATGTATATAAGATTGCAACAAAATTCATACTTCAGTCTTAATTACCCTTCATTTCCATGATCATAATTCATTAGAGTTTTTTTGTAATATTTAAAAAAGTTTTGGCTGATAAAAAACTTTTATAATAAAAAATTGTAATTATCCTATATATTAAAAAACCTACGTTTTGAACAGTAGCATGGCAGTTTTGTAATTTTGTTGTTTAATGTTTAATTGTTTAATAGGTTTAAAAGCTTCACAAAAGAGAGAACACAACCACAACCGGTTAGAGAGAGAAAGATGAGGACTTTTCCACAGAGAGACTGTGCGTTGAGAGACAGAGACAGATGGCTGATAACAATGGTTTCACCAGTGTTTTGATGACTATGGTGGCGGCAGTCTTTGGTGGCACAAACCAGGGTTTGTGATTGTCTGATTGTCGTGGCGGTAGTTTTTGATGGCGGCGAACATGGTTTGTGATAGAGAGCGACGAGGTATGTTTGATCGGATGCATAGACGGCTGTCAGGCAGTTAGGGTTTCCATCAACTTCGGTAAGCCCTTTTCTGTTGCATGTTCGCTATTTGGTTAGATCGGTTGTCCGGCTAACGCAAGAATACACCAACCTCGCTATATGATCCAAAGTTAGGGTTCATAATGTTTGATGTGAATGATTAATATGTCTAATATTTTTCGATGTGTGCTGGTTGTTTGATGATTTAGGGTTTATGTTTACCAAACGTTGTGGTGTTCTCAATTAGTGTTGTTTACCTTTCAGGAGTGGATAGATGTGTGTGTAAATTCCCCTCGGATGTTAAGAGAAACTACATACAAAATGTCACTAAACGATGTCACACTCAGTTGTTCAAGGCAAGTATTTTTATTGTATGTTAAATAACATCATTATTATAAACTATCACTTAGTAACATATATTGGCTAATACTGTTTGTACTGTATGCATTGCAAGTGTGTCTTGCAGGTTTGGTTGTAAATTTATCCATATTCTATTGATGGTTGACCATGAAACGGTCTGTAACAGAAGTGGGTCTAAAAAATTTCCAACTTGCCCGCATCCCAATAATGATCTAGATCTGCAATTTCAGCTATTTGTTATAGATATGAGTTTATGATTTAGGTTTTGGCCATTGAGATGCTAATTGTTCTGTTGCAATATCATATCCTTAACGATTTACACATAATAATCTAATTTAGCTATTTTTCTTTGATGCAACAAATTTCGAGATTGTTGTCCCTGTTTCAACAGGTACTCCTATTTGTCTCAAGGCCAAGAACATTGACGCCAGGTTACATACTCGATTCCACGATTTACAAAAGTATGGATCAATGCCAAAATGTGAAAAGCGTTCCAACAATCTTGATACTTCAAAACGAAGCGCCTATTTACTTTGCTAACTCTAGCTACTTGAGGGAAATGTATATTCATTCGTTCTTTGTCTTTGTAATTATATAAAACATTTTTATTTATAATCTTTATTATTTTAGCTTTTCTTTCTTTTTCAGGATTGTGAGATGTGTTGATGTAGAGGAAGATAGGTTCATTTTTACATTGAGTGGCGTGGGGGTGTATCTCTTGGCTACAGTGGCTGCGTTTCCTAATATGGATGATAAGATCGAAAGCATTAGCTTGAAGGTACGCATTGTAGTTGATAAATCTTTCAAAAGAAAGAGATCTAATGTGCTTAATTCAGTGCCTATGAGTTAAGCGTAATATCATAGATTGGAAATGGAAGTCCAATATTCCATTCACTTGAAAAAAGTTTCTCATTAACATATTTTACTTACAACTATGAGAAACAGGATCACTTAGTCCAATATAAACTAAGCCTACATTCACTGAAAAAAGTTCCTTTATACATATATCGTATATAAAATAAAATTGGCATGGTTTATACAGTCGGTTTCCCGTGTAAACCGCATACTAAACCGTTTACTTCCGACTGACCAACTGAACAAACACGATACTAAAACTGAACTGATGACCGATTCGAACAGTTTCATGGTTTGAAACCAAACTGTGAACACCACTAATGCATGATAAGTGAATTCTGTTGATGTGCTCATGTTGTTGTGTTATGTTAAAGTGGTTTTGTCTAATTAGATTTCGAATTTGTGTAGATAAACACTTGACCAATCAACTTGGAGTTGCTTATAGCATGCGTAACAATTACATATAGGTATTGTAGTCACAAGTTTTAGAATTGCTTTTAACTGAAGTCGTTGACAAGTGCGTTCTTAAGACATTGACGTTTGCTTAATGTTATTGTGTCTTTTTCGTTAACGCTGCAGAATGAAGCCGCGTCTCAAAGAAGACACCTAAAGAATGATGTCAAAGGGAACCGCTTTTTGGATGGCTACAGCCCGGTCACACTATGCAGTCGAAAGCCTGGCATAAGCCGAAAAGCATATGGCCACCGTCTTCCAGAAATGTACAACAGAGAAACATGTTTTCTACAACTTATCGAACCTAATACAGCTGGTGTTGGTAAGATAAGTTGTAAACAAATTGATAATTTTGTATAGCCTTGGGTTGATAGGGTAGGCGATCTAAATGAAACACAAGAACTACGTGTAGCAATGTAACATGCATCTACTGTGATATATATAACCGACCCCCGCCGCATCGCGGCGGGCAGTAAATCTAGTTTATATAAGTATATCAATGTTAAAGGAAGTAAAATTAGTTCAAGTATTCTGTTGTATAAAAAATCAAATTACCTAATAATTATTTTAAAAAAAAAGCGGAAAAGCTACGTTAGCCATAAAAAATCAAATTACCTAATAATTATTAAAAAAAGCGGAAAAGCTACATTAGCAAGGAACTATAGATAGCGGCAATATAGTGAGGGGGAGGGGGAGGGGAAGACCGACCTCTCGAACTTTTCTTTCGGTATAGACTAGCAAGTATAGTGAGGGGGGAGGGGGAGGGGAAAAGCTACGATGTCACACTCAGTTGTTCAAGGCAAGTATTTTTATTGTATGTTAAATAACATCATTATTATAAACTATCACTTAGTAACATATGTTGGCTAATACTGTTTGTACTGTATGCATTGCAAGTGTGTCTTGCAGGTTTGGTTGTAAATTTATCCATATTCAATTGATGGTTGACCATGAAACGGTCTGTAACAGAAGTGGGTCTAAAAAATTTCCAACTTGCCCGCATCCCAATAATGATCTAGATCTGCAATTTCAGGTATTTGTTATAGATATGAGTTTATGATTTAGGTTTTGGCCATTGAGATGCTAATTGTTCTGTTGCAATATCATATCCTTAACGATTTACACATAATAATCTAATTTAGCTATTTTTCTTTGATGCAACAAATTTCGAGATTGTTGTCCCTGTTTCAACAGGTACTCCTATTTGTCTCAAGGCCAAGAACATTGACGCCAGGTTACATACTCGATTCCACGATTTACAAAAGTATGGATCAATGCCAAAATGTGAAAAGCGTTCCAACAATCTTGATACTTCAAAACGAAGCGCCTATTTACTTTGCTAACTCTAGCTACTTGAGGGAAATGTATATTCATTCGTTCTTTGTCTTTGTAATTATATAAAACATTTTTATTTATAATCTTTATTATTTTAGCTTTTCTTTCTTTTTCAGGATTGTGAGATGTGTTGATGTAGAGGAAGATAGGTTCATTTTTACATTGAGTGGCGTGGGGGTGTATCTCTTGGCTAAAGTGGCTGCGTTTCCTAATATGGATGATAAGATCGAAAGCATTAGCTTGAAGGTACGCATTGTAGTTGATAAATCTTTCAAAAGAAAGAGATCTAATGTGCTTAATTCAGTGCCTATGAGTTAAGCGTAATATCATAGATTGGAAATGGAAGTCCAATATTCCATTCACTTGAAAAAAGTTTCTCATTAACATATTTTACTTACAACTATGAGAAACAGGATCACTTAGTCCAATATAAACTAAGCCTACATTCACTGAAAAAAGTTCCTTTATACATATATCGTATATAAAATAAAATTGGCATGGTTTATACAGTCGGTTTCCCGTGTAAACCGCATACTAAACTGTTTACTTCCGACTGACCAACTGAACAAACACGATACTAAAACTGAACCGATGACCGATTCGAACAGTTTCATGGTTTGAAACCAAACTGTGAACACCACTAATGCATGATAAGTGAATTCTGTTGATGTGCTCATGTTGTTGTGTTATGTTAAAGTGGTTTTGTCTAATTAGATTTCGAATTTGTGTAGATAAACACTTGACCAATCAACTTGGAGTTGCTTATAGCATGCGTAACAATTACATATAGGTATTGTAGTCACAAGTTTTAGAATTGCTTTTAACTGAAGTCGTTGACAAGTGCGTTCTTAAGACATTGACGTTTGCTTAATGTTAATGTGTCTTTTTCGTTAACGCTGCAGAATGAAGCCGCGTCTCAAAGAAGACACCTAAAGAATGATGTCAAAGGGAACCGCTTTTTGGATGGCTACAGCCCGGTCACACTATGCAGTCGAAAGCCTGGCATAAGCCGAAAAGCATATGGCCACCGTCTTCCAGAAATGTACAACAGAGAAACATGTTTTCTACAACTTATCGAACCTAATACAGCTGGTGTTGGTAAGATAAGTTGTAAACAAATTGATAATTTTGTATAGCCTTGGGTTGATAGGGTAGGCGATCTAAATGAAACACAAGAACTACGTGTAGCAATGTAACATGCATCTACTGTGATATATATAACCGACCCCCGCCGCATCGCGGCGGGCAGTAAATCTAGTTTATATAAGTATATCAATGTTAAAGGAAGTAAAATTAGTTCAAGTATTCTGTTGTATAAAAAATCAAATTACCTAATAATTATTTAAAAAAAAAACGGAAAAGCTACGTTAGCCATAAAAAATCAAATTACCTAATAATTATTAAAAAAAGCGGAAAAGCTACATTAGCAAGGAACTATAGATAGCGGCAATATAGTGAGGGGGAGGGGGAGGGGGAGGGGAAGACCGACCTCTCGAACTTTTTTTCTTATATACATTTTTGACTCTCCATTTGTATATACGTTTTCGACCCTTAGTTTTATAGAAGTTTTTGAGTATATACGTTATTGAACCCTGGGTACGAAATCTCAAGATTTGCCAATCACTATAGACTAGCCCGCAGAAAAATACTCCAATAATATTGGTTTTGTAACCACTCCCCCTTCTCTGATCTCTCATTCCGGCCTTCTCAAAATTTCTCCATGCAACTTCATCTAGCTCCCTCTTCATATGCCATTGCGCTGCCACACCATTCATATTCAACCACCATAAACGTAAGCCACTGCATTTCACCATTCAACTTCACTCCAGGCTTTGAAAAGCAATGACATCTGGTAACACCTTTGAAGAGGTATGGTCCCAATTTCCTGCCTAGATGGCAGGGACCACACCACTTTCTGAGCACACTTGGCAGCCACATCAGTAAAGCAATCCAGAAGCTTCTAAAAACTTCTAGAAGATCTGCAGGTGGCACCAAAGATGCTCTACCAGACATAAAGGACAAAACGTGTCACCAACAGCAGGACGCCACGTAGGCCTGCAGCGAATCAGGGAGCAAAACTGACGACGTCAGTACAAGGTTTCCAGCGTGGGTGAATGCAAGCGCACCACGTGTACCACTACACCTGCCACAACAGAGCAGACCAAGAGGATATTCCCCCTGGTCGGACAGCTGGCGCGCACCCACAGCTGGCACAACTGCTCCTCCCTCCTTTACCCTTTGGCTATAAATAGGACCCTTCATCATTCAGGTTCAGGATCTTTACACTCTATACTCACTCTATACACACACTGGTTATTTCTCTCAGAACAGTACTTATTCTCACGCCGGAGCCTGGTTAAGAGGGAAATCCTCTTTCTCCCCCCCCCCCCCTTAACGAGACTGACGGTGTTTACTGTTTTGCAGATCTCGGGCCATTGATGCGAGTAAGGAAAGAGGTTGAACCCCATAGACGAAGTAACCCCACTGATTAACCCTGTGTTAACCAGTGTTTCATCATTGGCGCCATCCGCTTTTTGCAAAACCAATCTCATCTCTTTTCTTTATTGAAAAACACTCGTCAAAAATGGCTGAACAAAATCCCTCACACCCAGTCGACAGAGAAGTTTCTTCCTTCGAACTCGTTTCGGACACAGCACACGTCCAAAGGGGTCAAAGGAACGAAACCATCCAAGAGGGACAACTGAACAACGATTTTCCTCCTATCTTTGTAAGTGTATCCAGGGTCGTTAGCCAAACCACAACTGGACCCACTTTCCAAACTCCACCAGCAAGGATCATCACTCAAACCACAAACGGAGCCGCATTCCAAACTCCGACCGGGGTGTTGCACCAGACACCTCCACCAATGTTGACACCAAGCCATGGAGCTGGCCCCTCAACCCCATCGGAACAAGCACAACTTAATTACTCCGCACTTTTAGGGCTACCCGAAGGAAAAACTCTAGCTTCCTGGTATGCCGAACAGATGGCGTCCATAAACCTCGTTTATACGCAACTCAGCGCACAGCAAGCTCTACTCCAAGCACAAGCTAACCAGTCAGCATTTGTAACTCCACAACCAAGGTCTCTGAGTACACATACAACTCAGCAGACTAACGCGTGGAACCTACGTCCGGAGAAAGGACCAGTTCAAAATGTGAGAAGACCAGGCGCGCACGACACGCGCGACACTTACGGCGAAACAGAAAGCAACTTTGTACAAAACTCCAACTTGCAAAGAAGGCCGATCCAGGCTCGTTTGGGCGCGCGCAATATGAATACAGAATGGGATGAAGAAGAAGACGACCCAACATACAAAGGGGAACACAGTGTTTCGCAGACTTCACCCAGAGCACGAAGCATACAAGCCGTCCAAGCGCGCGGGGTATAACCCAAAGGCAGAGCACGATTACACCTTGAGCTATTGTCCTGATGACATGGCTGAAAACTTAAAATTCATCAGAGAAATCGCCTGCGCCGCCATCGACAAAACGAAATTACCACACAACGTAGGTAAATACAACGGGTTGACAGACCCAGATGATCACCTCCAGGTTTTCAATGGCGCTGGAGCAACAAGTGGGTGGAACTTACCAACTTGGTGCCACCTGTTCGCTCAAACCTTCGTCGGCGCAGCGCGCATATGGTTTGACAGCCTACCAGCAGGCAAAATCAAGTCGTGGATATTTCCGAGAGAAGTTCCTATCACACTTCTCTCAACAACGACGACAAGCCAGAGATCCCGGCGATTGTTTAAACATATGGAGAAAAGATCACGAAGGCGTCGAAGACTTCATTACAAGATATAACAAAGAATGTTTAGAAATCGGAGACTTACCCGAAAAGATGATGCGCGCACATTTCATGAGGGCGGTCAAGTGTGACGATTTAGTAAAAAGAATCAAAGGGCGAGACGGAGGACCCAAAGATTGGGAAACCTTCATAGAGGCAGCAAAGACCATTGCGCAGACCGATAGACAGTTGACCGGTGACGATCACCGTCAACGCGCACACAACCACAATGACCGACATAACAGAAGGGGCAGAAGTCAGCCGTGGAAGACTTCTGGCCATAGAGAAAGAAGCCCACCAAGGGAAGACGCGCGCCACACAATCAACCAAATAGCTCACCGAAAGGAAGTAAAACGAGAAAATAGAGAAAAACAGTGGACATCACTGACAAAAACTCCCTCTGAGGTCTTAGCCACCGAAAATCACCAGTTCAAACCACCCCTACAGATGCGCAACAAGAGGGGTCAAGATCCAAATCTTTTCTTTGAATTCCATAAGGATACGGGCCATCTAACTGACGATTGTTTCAGTTTAAAGCAAGAAATCGAAAGGGACCTGAGAGATGGAAAGCTCACCCATTTGATAAAAGGCGGAAAGCGCGACCACCGCCAAATCCAAAGAAGAGATGAAGGGCCAGATAACAAAAATCTCAGGAAGTTGGAAACCCACATGGTGCAGGGGGGTCCACGAAGACCAAGGAGAAACTACAACAAGCGCACGCAGGATGATTCATGGCGCGAGAAGCAAGTTATTTTCCCAGTTGTTAAAGGGGGCCCAAGGGAAAAACGACCAATAGTCATTCCAGGGGTGATCGACCACTACCAGACAGACTACATCTTCATCGACCCGGGGAGCACCGCGGATATCATATACGAACAATGCTTCAATCAATTTGATCAGGAGGACAAGGCGCGCTTGGAACCAGTTGACTACCCATTAACTGGTTTCTGCAATGAAGCCGTCTTTCCCCTGGGACAGATATCATTCCCGGTGTTACTTTCGGACGGAAGAAATTCAAGAACTGAAGAAGTCACATTCATGGTGCTACCAGCACACTCAAGACATGACATCCTCCTAGGAAGAGAATCCCAAGGGGACTTCAGTATGATATGCTCTGCACCACATTCCGCTGTCGGATTCCCCACCGAAACAGGCATTGCGCTGATATACGCAAGCAAAGAAGTCTTAGCAACATATGAGATCAGGCCCGCAAAAACAAGCAAGCCAGCACCGCGCACAGAAGCAGAAAAATGGGTATTAAACAGTGCATACCCAGAACAAACAGTCACGCTAGTACCCGCGATGTCCGATTTAACGCGCGCGGCGCTCAAGAAACTGTTACACGAAAACATGGATGTGTTCGCCTGGACACCAGCTGATATGGTCGGCGTTCCGCGGCATATAGCAGATCATCGTTTAAATGTCTCAGAAGAAGCAAAGCCGGTGGTACACGCTAAACGCCATTTGGGTGATATAAAGCACGACGCCATGAAAGAGCAAGTACTGGAATTGCTAAATGCAGGCATTATTAGATAAGTCAGATACCAAACATGGGTGGCAAGCCCAGTGATGGTAAAAAAACCAAATGGCAACTGGAGAATGTGCGTCGATTATAAAGATCTAAACAAGGCATGCCCGCGCGACTGCTACGCCTTACCAGACATAGACGAAAAAACCGATTCTCTGGCTACATTCATATGGAAATGTTTTCTTGATTGCTACAAGGGGTACCACCAGGTCCAAATGGCTGTCCAAGATGAGGACAAAACCGCGTTCCGCACGCCGACAGGGCTCTACTGATACACGAAAATGCCTTTCGGCCTAAAAATCGCAGGCGCGACTTACCTAAGATTGATGAACGAAACATTCAGTGACGCTATCGGCAAGTACATAGAAGTGTACATGGATGATTTGGTGATTATGAGCAAGGAAGAGAGCACGATGCTGGCAAACATCCAGAAAACTTTCAACACGCTGCGCAGCGTGAGTATCAAGCTTAACCCAGCAAAATGCTCATTCGGTATGGAAGAAGGAAAGTTCTTAGGCTTCATCAACACAAAAGATGGTTTTAAGGAGAATCCAGAAAAAGTCCAAGCCATAGAAAGGATGCCCTCACCGTCAAACGTCAAAGACATGCAAAAGTTAGCAGGACAACTAGCTGCGCTCAATCGTTTCCTAGCCAATCATGCTGCAAAGTCCTTTCCGTTCATCAAAACCTTGCGCAATTGTATGAAGAAAATCCAGTTTCAGTGGACTCCGGAAGCAGAGAGCGCGTTCCGCGAGATGAAAGATTGCCTCATCAAACTGCCAACCCTAACCGCACCAAACAAGGGAGAACCTTTGGTACTTTACCTATCAGCTTCCGATAGGGCAGTCGGAGCTGTGTTGCTTGTCGACCGTCAAGGTGTCCAGACACCAGTTTACTATGTGTCACGAACCTTGACCGACCCAGAAACCCGATACGCAATTATGTAAAAGTCAGTCCTTGCACTGATTCATGCTTCAAGGCGGCTGCGCAGATACTTTGCCAATCACGTCATCCACGTACTAACAAACTACAACATCGGCAACATCCTTGCAAGGCCAGAAGTATCAGGAAGGCTAGCCAAATGGGCGATAGAACTGGGAGGTCACAATGTGGTTTTCAGACCACGACCATCAATCAAAGGCCAAATCTTGGCAGATTTTATGACAGAAGTTCCAGATGACAAATATAGAGAATGTAAAGCAATGGAAAAAGCTGAGAAAAAACAAACAGAAGAGCCATGGTTGTTATACACCGACGGCGCATCTAACGAAGACGGAGCAGGCGCAGGGCTAAGGCTGGTAAGCCCCGACAAACATGAATTCACATACGCCTGGATTTTAAAAGCACAAACAACGAAGCCGAGTATGAAGCTTTCCTGGCTGGCTTACGACTGGCGATCAAAATGGGGGTCCGACACATCGAAGCGCATGTGGACTCCATGCTAGTAGCGGGGCAAATCAACGGCCAATACGAAACCAAGGGGGATATCATGGCACTCTATCTCAGTCAAGCAAAAACATTGCTACAAACCTTCTATTCCTACAAGGTGCATCACATAAACAGAAGCTAGAACAAGCCAGCAGACGCGCCGAGTAAGCTCGCATCAACAAGTTTCCAGCACCTAGCAAAGGATGTGCGCATAGAGGTTTTGAGCAACCCATCCGTTCCACTCAGAGAAGTAAGTGTCACCCAGACAGGAACAACGTCCTGGATGACACCGATAATCATGTACCTGCAGTCAGGGATACTTCCCGAAAACAAAGCCGAGGCGCGAAAGATCCAATACAAAGCAGAACACTATCAGATGGCAGACGGAATACTGTACCGAAAGTCGTACCTCGGTCCACTGCTGAGATGCGTTGACGCCGAAGACGCAAACTACCTAATCCGGGAAGTTCATGAAGGAATTTGTGGTATTCATGCCGGGCCTCGAATGGTGGTGGCAAAAGTGATGAACGCTGGATACTACTGGCCCGGGATGCATCTAGATGCTGTGAAAGAGTTGAGAAAGTGTAGTGGCTGCCAGAGACATGCACCCAAGACCATGCGCCCCAAAAATGAACTCGTACCAGTCACAACCGCATGGCCTTTTCAACAATGGGGCATAGACATGGTAGGTCCTTTCCTGGAAGCACCAGGGGCGGTCAAATTCATAATAGTCGCAGTCGACTATTTCACCAAATGGGTAGAGGCGAAAGCACTTGCTTCAACCACATCGGCAGTCGTCAAACGATTCATATGGGAGCAAATCATATGCCGTTTTGGCCTACCCCTCAGAATCATTACCGATAACGGGACGAACTTTGCAGCAGACGACCTCGAACGGTGGTTCAAGGAATTGAACATCGAACACACCTTCTCTTCGGTTGCGCACCCGCAAGGGAATGGTCAAGTAGAGGCAGTCAACAAAAGCATCGTCGATGGCATAAAGGCAAGGCTCGGCGAGAAACGAAGAGGGTGGGTTGATGAACTACCCAGCATATTGTGGGCCCATAGAACAATGCCAAAGACAAGCAACGGCGAAACGCCGTTCAGCTTAGTCTATGGGGCTGAAGCAGTCATCCCAGCAGAAATCGGGCTGCCATCCCCAAGAATGCTCTCCATGAATTTAATCAACAATGACGAAGAAAGGAGGATTGATCTGGACCTCCTAGAAGAACGGAGAGAGATGGCAGCAATCAATGAGGCCAAATACAAAACAAAGCTAGAAAAATATTACAACTCCAGAGTCCGAGTCTGCACTTTTAACCCGGGAGACTATGTCCTAAGAGACAATGAAGCTTCCAACGCAGAGAAGCCCGGAAAACTGGCTCCCAGATGGGAAGGCCCATACGTCATCGATGCAGTACTCGGCAAGGGAGCTTACAAACTGCGCACCATCAACGACAAAGAGGTTCTACGAACATGGAACGTTCAACAACTGCGAAAGTGCTACATGTAAAACAACTATGTAATCACAATGGGCGAACCGCCAACACATTTACTATAATACAAGAAGTGTTTGGCTACTTTTATTTCCTGCAAATTTCTTGTCACAACTGCATTTATTACTTTGGGCGTACACAAAAACATCAATGGCTCGACCATAGGAAACGTTGTAGACCTCCAAGGCTAGTCACAACCAAGTGCACAGCCGGGTCAGAAACACAACCAAAGCCTACAAAACGCCAAAATAGAACTTCGTGCCCACAATAAACACGAAAATATCGATAGCAAGGTAACTAAACATTGTAATGCTCCCAAGGCTAAACACAGCTGAGCTCACACAATAACCTGCAACTCGATCACTTCGTAAGTCACAAATAAGCGCGCACACTTAAACGACAGAATAAAACGTTGTAGTAACACAACATCACCTGTCAGCGCCATCATTCATTCGTGACACCTAATCAAAGTAATTACACATGCACATATTATGACGATAACAAAATTCGCATAAACATAAGCAAACGATAAAATATCCATCAAACAAGGAAGATCAAGTACGTACACCCACAACAGGTAAACAAAAATAAAATTGTCTAAACAACAACCAACATTACAGGGCCGTTATGGCCATACGCGGCACACAGGCCGGAATCCGCCAATCAAGTCTGACTGGTGCCAGCACCTCCTGCCGCACCACCGCCATCTCCAAGAGCCTTCTTCAGTAAGGCAACTCCATCCGCTTTGCGAGCCAACTTCTCTGCAGCTCGAACAACAGCAAACTCAAGGGTTGAAAATTCCTTGCGTTTAACAGCAAATGCACCGTCACAATCTTCCTTATACAGCTCGAAATGATAATCTTTCTCTTTATCGATAGCCGCTGCTTTGCCCTCAGCATACCCAAACTTTCGACCGCTATTGTAAGCAGCCCGACCCAACTCAAACATATACATTGCAAGTTCGGGTGAGTTTAAAATACGATCGGCAAGCTGCGAAAAAACGACGATTACATAAATGAGAAGTCACAAAAATAAAAGAAAAAGGAGCAAGGTAAAGGTAGGAAATTACCAGGGGTACACCACGCGAAAGTACCCACTTGCTATCAGCAGACGCCTCCTCGGCAAGAAGTTCAGAAGCCCGACACTCAGTAGTCTTGTCGTCAAGAAGACGCTGCGCAGTTTCACATTCTGACACCTTCTACGGCACAAGAACCTCTAGCTTATCAATCCGATCAAAATATTCTTTCTCTTTCTTCTTAGCCGCAACGCGCGCCTGCTGAGCCTCTTCAGCAAGTTCTGCTTTTTCCCCAGACAACCGCACGATCGCCTTACGCTGAGATTGCATCTCAACATTAGTACGCTCGCACGCGGCTTCCCAATCTTTCTGTTTCTGAACATTAACTTGCTTTTGCTCCTCGAGTTTCTGTTCAGCATCGGACACCCTCCACTGCAACCCTTTCCTCTCTGCATTAAACTTCTCCCTCTCCTCAGCAAATAACCTCTTTGCATTCTCAAACTCGGCAGTCTCCTCTCCCATCAACCGCCATTCACGAAGTATTTCCTGAGAAGTGGCAAAGTAATTAACTCCGGCACGCACATGGTCGTCTAACAAGGAAAATCAATTACGATTCTTGTGGAACATCCTCTCAGTAGGAGGAAGGGACATAGCAAAGAATTCATGACAGTTGTTCACGTCATTCATCCTGGAACCCTGAGTAAGGTTCCAGCGAGGGGCATGCGGTAAGTCATCACAAGCAGGATTCTGGGTACCCCAAGAATCAGCAGGATTATGTTCAAATTGCGGGATGCGCACCACACCAGAAGTAGCCCCGTCCCCACCAAAAGGACGCTTGGTGTAAATGGTTTGACGTGGAGTAGTTTCACTGGACTCTACCTCCACCTCAACGCCCTTACCCTTATTAGATACACCCTCACCACCAACACCTCCAGCATCACCACCACCTTCACCCACGTTTTCAGCAACCCCTTCTCCTTTTTTCTTCTTGACCTCAAGATCATCACGGGGAGGAGTCAAGCCAACCGTCACTGACGGAGGGGAAGCAGGGGGCGTGATCTGGGAAATATCCACCACCCGAGGTTTCTTGCCAGTCTTGACCGCTGTCACGAAACAAGAATTAAAAACAACTCGAAGACAAACGAAGGAAATATAAAGCTAAAAGCCAATTACCAGCAGGAGGAGCAGACGCAGCATACATCTCCTCCAAAAGATTCCCACGACCCCCACTAAAGACACCCAGATCAATCTCAGATTCGGAAGGCGCGAGAGGAGCATCCTTATGCAGTTTAGCTTTTTTAGAAGCAAGAAGAGCAGCGGACTGCTCATCAAGCTTGCGCTTATGATCCTCAAGGGCTTTCTTCCTCATGTGCTCAGTCAAGGTAGCACCGTCATCCGGATCCGAATCTCGAATTTTCTCACCAACCCTAGGCCATGCAACGTGTTAGAGACAACCATATAATCTAGACAAGGAAGAGTAGAGGGTTGCTTACGAGAAGAACCAGCAGCTTTGCCCTCCGCCTTTTCCCTTTTACTCCCAGATCTATACGTCCTCGCCTTTTTCCTTGTCTCCAACTGAGATGAAAGATCAACAGGTTCCTCCGCACCAACAGCATCATAAACAATCTCGTGCACAGGTTCTGCCGCAACACCCGGTGCAGTACCTGCACGCGCGCAACGAGTGGTTAGACCTTCAAGGGTTTGGTCAGAACTCCCACTTGAAAGAACAACGACTTCCTCTCGATCCGAGTCGACAGGGTCATTCCCAACATCTTCACCCAACACATCGTTGGCATATCTACTCAGGCTTTCATTAGATGGGTGCAAGAAACGACCTCGGATTTGGTCTAACCATGTGGGTTTCCCATCCTCTTGAATAGCTTCAACCATGGCACCCGCCGATCTCGGGTCCAAAACATTTATCAAGCTATAACCAACTGCAAAAAGACAAGAAGATAAGCTAACACATAAAAGCACAACAAACACAAGGAAGAATAATTCAAAAGTAACACACATTTGCCCTGATAGCTGTATACGGGTTGACCCAATGGATTCTTGGGCACCCACAACAAACTCATCCCAGCACCAACCAAAGCCATCTCCTCCAGCTGGGAAATGGCAGTCGCCTTGTGGGTTATCTTCTTGTACCAATCCTGGGCAGCATAATCCTCCATAACGTCTACCCTTGTAATCCCTTGGCTCACCTGCCGATAAGGCATATCTATCGGAATTACACCATGGCGGATGTAGAAGAATTTCTGCTTCCAGTCATGAAGGCTCTTCAACGGCACAGAGCACACCGGAGCAACACCCGTTCGCGCTTGAAATGAATAGAAAGCACTGGCATAAGTAACACTATAAAACACATTAAACATCTCAAACGTAGGCTCAATACGATAAGCCCTACAGACATACTCAAAATGAGTAATGCGTGGAAGCCCAATAGCATTAATTTGTGAAATATGAAGCCCATAACCCCTCAACACGGCAGCAGTAAACTTCGTAATAGGTAGTCTAAAACTACCTTCCCGAAAAAACGCAGCATATAAAGTAATATAACCCGGAGGAGCTTCCAAGGCAGTCGATCCGGCAGGAGGATACTGGGCTCCCCACTCATGCCGAAAGGCCATCCCCTTAACTAGATTCATGAACTCCTCCTCCTTCCACCCAATGACCGCCTGGTCAGGACCAGGAGGAGCCCTCCCCTTATATTTCCTCTTCCGTTGAGAAGGATTCGTACCTGACATGGTGTAAATACAGAGAAGTCGGAAATAAGAATACAAGAAAACTATTGAAACAACGGAGAATGAAGAGAGAAGATAGAAGGAAAACACACTTGAAATTTGAAAAAGTGAAGAGGAACGAGTAACCGCCTCCTATTTATACCCATCGCATTTAATGCGATGGGTAGTGGACCGTCAGAGTACAGAAAAAGGAACTAATAAAGGAGTGACACGTCAGAAGAGAGAGAAGACGTCAGCTCTTTTTTCGAGAAGCATGAGCAACAGAACCGGCTGACGTGACAGAAAGTAACTGCAAAAGCAACTGTTCACCTCCGATAAGACAGGGATGTCAGATAGTCACACCAAACACTTCCCCATGACCACCAAGCTTCCATCAGAAGGAAACAACAAGGAGCCAAAACCCATGCGCCATGCGTCCATTTGGCTCACTTTTTACAATGAGCCAAAACCCATGCGCCATGCGTCCATTTGGCTCACTTTTTACAAGGAGCCAAAACCCATGCGCCATGCGTCCATTTGGTTCACTTTTTACAAGGGGCCAAAACCCATGCGCCATGCGTCCATTTGGCTCACTTTTTATAAAGGGCCAAAACCCATGCGCCATGCGTACACTTGGCTCATTTTTTACAAAGTGCCAAAACCCATGCGCCATGCGTCCATTTGGCACACCTTTTAACAAGGAGCCAAGACCCACGCGCCACGCGTCCATTTGGCTCATTTTTTATAAAATAGTAAAATACCAAGACTCATGTGCGGCGCGTCCGTTTGGTTCAAATCTTTCTTCCAAATCACCAAACTCCATGCGCCGTAAAAACCACTATTCTTATAAGTCCAGAATCCCTCCTAGACGATCAACTCAACTAGAAGGCACACTGGACTCGGGGACTTGAAGAGGTATGGTCCCAATTTCCTGCCTACATGGCAGGGACCACACCACTTTCTGAGCACACTTGGCAGCCACATCAGCAAAGCAATCCAGAAGCTTCTAGAAACTTCTGGAAGATCTGCAGGTGGCACCAAATATGCTCTACCAGACATAAAGGACAAAACGTGTCACCAACCGCAGGACGCCACGTAGGCCTGCAGCGAATCAGGGAGCAGAACTGACGACGTCAGTACAAGGTTTCCAGCGTGGGCGAATGCAAGCGCGCCACGTGTACCACTACGCCTGCCACAACAGAGCAGACCAAGAGGATATTCCCCCTGGTCGGACAGCTGGCGCGCATCCACAGCTGGCACAGCTGCTCCTCCCTCCTTTACCCTCCGGCTATAAATAGGACCCTTCATCATTCAGGTTCAGGATCTTTACACTCTATACTCACTCTATACACACACTGTTTATTTCTCTCAGAACAGTACTTATTCTCACGCCGGAGTCTGGTTAAGAGGGAAATCCCCTTTCTCCCCCCCCCCCCTTTAACGAGACTGACGGTGTTTACTGTTTTGCAGATCTCGGGCCATTGATGCGAGTAAGGAAAGAGGTTGAACCCCATAGACGAAGTAACCCCACTGATTAACCCTGTGTTAACCAGTGTTTCATCAACCTTCGAACTTGGAAGCGACGGTGGTAGGGTTAATGGCTTAACAACTACTTCTATTTATCTTCTTACGAACTCGATCCAGGGAGTGAAAATATAGAGAGTGAGTAGTGGTGGAAAGGGTTTTTGATAATCTTTACCAATTGAATTGGATTGTTAAAGATTTCATCACATCTTGGAAGAAATGTTGAAATCCTATGAATGAATGACATCCAAATTTACCCTCAAATCAACCGTATGATTTTTTAGTGAATTTTGTAAACCAAACAAATCCTTAAGTGCCACTACAAACATTGTTAGAGTTTGTAATTGTGATCTTTATCTTGATTAGAGAGAAGTAGTTGATAATCACTAGGAATGATAAAACATGTTATTTATCTTACTAAGACGTACCGTATTGATTATACATAATTTGGAATTATACAAAACCTGTAAACCTAATTTCTAATGTGCACCAATCTCTACTATAAAACTGAACACCTCAACCGTTAAGGAAGAAACACCTTAACTACACGTCTTAACACCACACCCCTTGATACCTCTAATACAAGTGAAGCCCAAACCGCTTAACAGTGGCGGATTCAGGAATTTTTCCACCGAGTTTCTTTTGGTAGATTTTCACTAATTGTCACTATTTTTTTTAGAATCATATAAAACTTCCACTATTTTTTTCATTTTTTTTCTAAATTGAGGGGTTACCGGAAACCCCCAAAACGCCCCTGGATCCGTCATTGCCGCTCAAGTAACCCTTCCATATTAGCAAGTATCGCTAAGCTATTACTCAAGTATACACTCGACCTCTTCACTCTCACCTTCACCTCATCCCCAACCATCGATCCCCTCTCGTCCAGACCCTCCACACACGTCTCCAGATCCCTCATCGCCACGCTAATCCACGTCACCAAATCCGCCACTTTCCCATCCCCGTTCACCATCTCCACCGCCCGACTGAGTCGACTCACCGCATCATCGAACAAACTCACACACTCTCTAAACATCAAACCAGTATATAAATCATTCACTTTCATAACTAGAGTTTTTGACATCAACGATGTATTCACAACCTCTTTCACTGCAAGGTGCAACGTGATGTTGAAAATCATCATAGGATCAATGATGTCACCGGTAATAACCGAACTGACATCAGCGAAACATGATTCTGGATGCTGTGTGACTGCACAAACAGTGTGAATAACTGAAGCCGATTGTTCGCACTTGGGGCGCTTGTTGTGACGACGGCGGAGATGATTATTGTAGTTATCGAGTTGGTGATGCTGGCGAATGATGGTAACTGTGATAATTGTGCCGATGATAAGAGCGAATATTGTTAGAGTAATGATGGTTGGAATGGTTCTGCGGTGTGTCGGGGCAGGAGGTTGACGGGGAGAGGCGGATGTTTCGCCGTCGTCGGGAGGAATATCGTCATGGCTTCTGATAAAACGGATGGATTCTTCCATGTATGAAGGTTTCTGAAGGTGGTGTTGTGTAGCAGGAAAATGAAGGTTGAAGATGAGTTTATATAAGGTAATGCAGGTTAGGTATGGTTTTGCTGTTGTTTCTTTCTACATTTATGGTTCTGCTATACTTTCCCAGGCTTGTACGCATATGCTGCTCTACGGGTACCCCATTTTTATTGTAAAAGCTTTGCTGTTAGACCTAAATACCCACCTGAAAAAGAAATAATTAACGGCTGTAACCGATCTATGTTTGGGGACAGTCTGGTAAATCTGATGGGTGTGAAGTGAAGCCAGAGAAAACCCTTTCAAAAAATGAAGGATTCTCATTGGTTCGTAACTCGGTCCAGTTTTTAATGACATACTTCTAAAAAAAGTGGAGAGTTCAAATAACATTTTTTTTAAGAAAAAACAAAAAAGTTTCAATTAATAAGAATGCTTAATTTTACTTTATTTATATTTGTATTTAATTTTAATATAAGGGTATATTGGTAAACTTTACATAGATCATTAATTTGTAATTTTTCTCTTTATTAACTAACTAGCTTAAATTTGTAATTCTTTTTCAAAATATATAGTTTTCAAATTAAAAACAACTTAATCTAAAGTGTAGAATAAATTAAAAGGTGTGTAGGATTAATTACGAGTTGTGTAGATATATTTCGAGGTGTGTATGATAAATTTGAACGTTTGTAGGATAAAATTTTATAATGTGTAAGACTGTGGGGTATGGGGCTTGGGTTGGGGCGTGGGTTGGGGGAAAACGCCCAAGCCACCACCCCGGGTGGGCTTGGGTTGTGGCGTGGCCCTTGTGGCTTGGGTTTGAAGCCGGACGTGGGGCGGGTCTAGCGAGCTGACATGGCGGTCTCTCAATGGCCAAACCAAACTAGCCGTTGGGCTAGCCGTTGGCCAATGGCTATGTTTAAAAAAATATATATTTTTTCACTATAAAACTCACATTTTTTCTTCCATTTTTTACCACATTCAACTACATCTTCTATAATCATCTTCAATTCTCCTTCTACAAAACGAAAGAAATGCATCCTCATAACCGTGCTTATGACCCAAACAACCCGTTTGCATTCCAAGAAAATAATCCTAGCCCACCACCCAATCGTCCAATGCCTCGTCCATTTTTCATACACTCCCCTATGCCCGTTGAAGCGAGTTATGCATCGTATCTTGGGAATCGTTTGTATACTAACTTCACACACACCGAGGATTCGATTTATACCCCGTTTACACAAACGCCCATCAACCTTTCACCAATCTCCATCGACCTTTCACAAACCGAAACCGTCCCTGAAACTCAACCACCCAACGATGGTCCTTCAGCCTCAATAGTTCCCAAAAAGAGATGCCATAAGAAAAAAACCAAGGCAGAGAAAGCACTTGAAACCGTCAAACGAAAACAACAAAAATGAGTCGTTAATGAAGAACTTGCATTGGCGAGGGCTTGGTGTCAACAATCTCAACATCCAAGTTTAGGTATTCTTAAATATTTTGTATATAACTTTGTAATATATTAAATTTTGTTTTTATTAATGGTTATTTTTTATATAACTTTGTAATATATTAAATTTTGTTTTTATTAAAATAGGAAATTCTCAACATCGAACCCATTTGTGGGAAGCGGTTAGTAGAGCATTCCATGAAGAATTGGGAAGGGAGGCTTATCGTGAAAACGATAGCTTATCATTGAAGTGGAGCGAGATTAGCGGCCAACTTACAAAATATAGTGGTTTTTTAAATAAAGCAAAGCAAAACCCAAAAAGTGGTGAAACCGAAGCCGACATTGTGACAAATGCATTGGTTGCATTCAAATCAAATGTGGGGAGCGACTTCCGTTTCATGCATTGTTGGAAGATTTGTAAGTTCCATCCAAAGTGGGCGAATATCCCCAATGGTAGCGAAAGTAACACGTCTTCCAAAAGGTCAAGGGCCTCGTCCCAAACCCAATCTGATGCACAAGATCAAGAATTTGAGGACCTTTTGGATGATTCGCCAAACCGGCCTGAGTATGGAAGAGATGCCGCAAAAAGGCGTGCTAAAAAATCAAGATCTGGTACGGCATCGCCTTCAACTGGGAGTTCGGGCTCGCGTAGGGGAATATACAGCGATCAGTTGGATGACATTTCATGCAAGTTAGATACATTCAACGTATTCCAACAACAAAGGCCCGAAATTCGAAAGAGCAAAGAAGCTAGAGATGCCGCTAGAGATGCCCAGAAACAAAAACAGGATGATTTGAAATTTCTATCCCAGCCCATTGATCACCTAGAGGGTGACGAGTTGCAACTAGTCTTGGAGATGAGAGAAGAGATAAAAACCAAATATAAACGTTAGGAATTATTTTATGTAATTTTCTTTATTTAAAAATATTAAAAAAATTAAATTTGTTGTATTAAAAAATATTCAAATAGCCAGCGGTATGGGTCAGCCCAGCGAAGCCCACCAAACCCACGCCCCACCATACCGTGTTGAATGTGGGTCAGCCCATGTCTGCCCCCCCAAGCCACGTGTCAACCCATCCCCCAAACCCCCGCCCCACCACACCCCACGGTTTAAGCTACATGTAGGAAATTTTTGATATGTGTAGGTTTTGTAGATTACATGTAGGATAATTAATGATTAGTTGGCTAATTAATTAAAGTGAGAAAAATTAAAGAGATAAGTTATAAATGAATTAGTATTTTACCAATATGTTATTTTTTCTTTTTCTTCTTTCAATAATTTTCTTCTCAAATAACCCTCCCCATATACTTCACAACATATAAAATATAAATAGTATTATCAAAAACGTATACTAAAAGAATTTTTTCTTTCACATTATGAACATACTAAAATAAATCACTAATAGACAAATGTCAATTAAAAATAAAAATAAAAATATTAATTAAAAAATTCGGATATATGATCGGGTATATAGTTCGGGTAAACAGATATGTGGTTTTAGGTAATCGGGTCGGGTATCACCTAATCCCATACACGACCCGTACCCGCAAAAATTTTTAAAACTAATCCCATACCTGGCCCAATACCTGTCGGGTATCAGGTATACCCGTCCCATTTGTGTCGAGTTTCGGGTATACCCGTTGGGTTCGAGTATTTTTGCCATCCCTACTAAATAGTGATCGTTTAGGGTTTTGAATTAATTTATATACAAAATCAACTGAAGTGTAAGAAAAAAATATATATATATAACAACGGTTTACGTAGGGATCAACCCGGGTCAGCCATGTCAAACAACAACAATCTCACCAGCTGCGCTAAGGCCTTCAACCGAATCAGGATTTTTTTCTATATAAAAACCCGTAACCAAGGCTGCATTCTTCTCCTTCTTCGCAGGAGAGACCTGCGAAACCCATACCCTCAAAACGAATAAACTCGACGCCATACCAATTGATTTCTGGTCGAATTAGGAATTTATGAGTTTAGGAATTTGTGGTGATCAAAAACGACTCTTAATGTCATGTAACTAATTGATTTACACAAGCATTTAAGTACCATTAAAACTAGGTGGAACCCGAATCGATTTATGAGTATATGGTGACTTACAATGCATAAAAATGATATCATAAGGCCATAAACTTTCCTGCGCACATAAACCGATTCATCAAATCTTCAAAACTTCCCTCAACTTCGTGAATTTTCTCAAGAACACAAGTTCAAATTTTCTCAAGAACACAAGCTAGGCCTTTAAACTTATAAGAATTATATCTCTTCCATCCGGATACCAATTCAGGTAATTCAAGAGCCTTATCCCGTTAATTTTTCGTGCTCTACGTTATCCCATTATTAATTTCTACATTTGAATACTCGTAGGATCCGAATTGAGAAACTTAGAAAACGAGGGTTCTTAGTTTGTACAATTTGGGCTTTTTGATTTAGAACCATGTTTTAAAGAAATTGAATGTAGAGGTTGTTAGATATCATGTTAGAGTAATCCATGGAATTTTTGGCAATTCTTCGGCTTCGCATGGAATTATCATGAAATTTAATTGTAATGTATAAAATAAAAAAAAGATATATAAATCAAGAAAAATTATTAATATAGAAATTAAGATTTTTATTTTCTAATTATTAGGCTCGAGATTTAGAAAATCCAATAGATTTTATAATTTTTAGATATAACTAATTAGATGAATTAACTAAATTTAAAGTTGGTGTTTTTAATAACTAAATGATATTATTATTAAAAATGGGATTTTTATCAACACAAATATATTTTATGATGAATTAATTTTCATAGAATTGATATTTTCAAACCTACAAGAAATAGGTGTGTGTAGACTTGTCTTGGCAGTTCTTCGTTTTGAGCTTTGAGTATTCAGTCTGCTCTTCGCATTGTGCATGCTCGGTTTTGTGTCTACGCCACTTGTGGGGTGCCATTTCCTGCAAAGAATGAGTATTAAACAATCAAGTACGGTAAAAAGTGCGAAAAACTGAAAAACAGGGGGCACGACCCCGTGCTTCAGGGTTTTCAGGGACACGACCCCGTGCCTTAGAGGCATGGCCCTGTGTGAACTCACTGTTTTGGCAAAAATCTAACCGTTTCGAGCCGGTTTCGAAAATTCCAACATTTTTGGTTCCCTGTGTGCGGTATACCCTGAAAAACAAACCACAAGCAATAATTTCAACTTACCAACCCGTTTCCCCCTTCGATTCTTAATGTTTTCGTTCAAGAACAAGGGTTTTCTAAAACCGGTTGAAAATCTCTGATTTTTCTACAATGGGTTGATGATTTATTCTTTACACTACTTCTATTAAAAGGATTTAAGAAAAAATTTCAGATCGACATGGGTCAAGTTCAAGAACCCTAGATTTTCCCCAAATCTTGATGTTATGTAACATGCAAATCATAAATAGAACTAATCTAGATGTTTGGAAGATACCTCGTTGGTAGATTATGGAATGAGATCGTCAAAAAGTAGTGGGAGCAGGCGGGGAACCGGTGGTTGTAGAGAAACGGACCATGTGAGTTTTGAGAAAGATGTTATAAAACTAAGGGGTTTATCTCGTCTGCAGTCAGGCATGGCCCCGTGACATAGAGGTACTGATTTGGTCAAAAATTACCTAAGCAATTTAGTGATCAAATTAGTTAAGTGAGGTAGTGTGCTAGAAAGTGTTATTGGAAATGTGCTTGTTAAGTTGTTTATAAAATCAGTATTCGGGATACGGCTCAGGATATCGAGCTGTATCAATGATCAAACAATGAATAGAAAGTAAAGTAAATGACACGAGATGTACGAGGAAAGCTCTTGATCAATCTAGATCGCCGGCATAAAACCTCGGGAGCTGACAATCGCAGCTGCCTTGTTCTTCTATTGCTTCAAATATCAGGATACAGTGCAGGATGTGGTGCGGATCGACTAAGTGTTACAATATGATTTGAATACAAGTGTGGTGATTGCTGTGAACTAGAGAGCAAGAGTGTACGAAAGTGTTGGTGAAAGAGTGTGTGCCTTAAACTGATCCGCCACATCTATTTATAGTAAAGATAAATTAACTAACTATCCTAAACTTGCGGGATCCACCGAATATTCCTTCATTGAACGTTGTACACCTGGTCTTTCGGGCTCAACGTCTCTTCTTCAACAAATTCGTCCGAGTCTTGAGGAGAAGAAGTCCTTTCCACCGTTAGTAAGTCTTGACCTTCGACCTGCACGTGGTTAATTAATAAATCTCAAGATATTACCCAAGATGTCAGCAATATCCTCTTCCAGCATCCTGGTCACAAGCGAACAAACAAAGGCAGGATATTGGTCAGGATATGTATGCTTAAAAATTGACCCATAACAATTGTCCCCAAATATATCTGTTGGTGTACCAATCCAACGGATATATTTCGAAAATCTTATTTTGCAAACCGAGGCAATTAAGATGAAATGACGTTTGAGATGACTTTGTGCAACTTCCCACGCTTCTTTAACTCTTCAACCCCTATACCCAGCCTATAATTGACCGAGATATCTCACATTATCATCACTTCTCTCCCAGCAATTTTCAGGTACTCGTCCTCTTTCTTTGAATTTCTTGTAATTTGCTCGATATTTTCCATGGCATCACGAACAAGATCTCATTCGAACGAACCGATCCCAACCCTCGTGAGCCAAAACCTCATACGAGAACCAGAAAAAGAGATCTTCTCTTTTAACAATGCCGATATCGCCGCTCTGAAGGATTCCGACGCTTTTCCCATCGGAACAGTCATTCGCCCTTTTGATCGGGAGGTCCGATCAGACGCGTCATCAGATGAGTGGGTTTGCTTCTTTGCCTACCCCTTTTCTTTAGGACTCCGGTACCCATTTCCACCCTTCATCTCTCGTTTCTTCGAGCTTACCGGCCTTAGTTATGCTCAAACCATGCCAATGGTCTGGCGGGTTTTAATGGTGCTCGACCAAATCAAATCTCGTCATTGCCCTGACTTGTGTATTGAAGACCTTCCCATAGCATATCGATTGAGATCTCATGGAAATAGCCGTTTTCTCTTGTTTTCCACTTCCAAAAATTCCCTAATCCTTAAAGCCACCAAGAACGAAGATCAGTGGCAACGAAAGTTCTTTTTCGTAAAGAGGGACTCTATTGACGGGGGTCTCGACCTGCCAGTTAGATGGCTAACTAAGGGTAGGATCTAGGGTTTTAGGAGCATCCCCAAATATATTCTTAACTGTATTCTGACCGATATCCTGATTTTCTTGCAGCGAATTTCAGAGACCTAGCACCCCCAAGTGCAGAATCACAACCCAGGATCAGAGAGATTTACCGACTTCCTGCTGCCGAAAGAACTTTCTCCCTGTCTCTCACAAACTCAAGTCAGAAATCTAGTTCAGAAATGTCTGGTAAGTATAGGTGAGCAAATTGACTATAGGATGCAAATGATATAAACTAAACACTTCTCCATTGACACAGTGCCGGTCATCAACCTCGAAGGCTTCCAACTTGATGAGTTGGATAGTTATTCTAGCCTTGCACCCATCAAACAAGAAATTAATCCAAAGCCAGCTGACACTCCAAAGCCCAGCAGCTCAAAGACTACCACCGCTCCCAAAGCTCCTCCAGCGTCCAGGACCCGGTCCTCCAGCTCCCGGAAGAGGAAGGAAGCAGATCATCCTACTACTCCCCATGTATTCCCATTTGAGAATCACGGGTTCATGGACTCCAGCAAATTCATGACAGGTTTCCTTAACCAGGTTAGTATTCCCCCTATATCCTGCACCATATGCTAATTACAAATGTTAGTTTAGGCTGATACCTGTTTACCTACCTTACAGGGCCTTGAACGCCTGGTATTCCTCTACAAGCTGAGGAAGGCTGAGGCTACCATCGCTGATCAAGCAGCAATCGCCACCGCCAAATCGGAACATTATGAAGCCAAGTACAAGGCCATGACTCAAGACCACCAGTCTACCATCTAGAAGATCACCCAAGAGGCTCAAGCTAAGTCTGACGCGGCCCAGGTTCAACACGAGCAAGATATGGCTTCGTACCGGGAGAGCCTTAAGAATTCAGTTGTCATCTCCCTCCTCCAGGCCAGGCTAAAAATGGCATATGAGGCCAGGGCTTTGGGCTTTGAATGCCCTTCATGGAATATCAAAGCCTGGGAGATGAAACTGAAGGATCTTGGTGGCAATCCTGTGGAGCCCCCCTCCAAACCTGCTGCAGAGGAACCCACTAAGGTGACCGAGAAGGTAGATGATGCTGGTGCTATAAAGGATGCTGGTGAAGATGCTGCTGATGAGGCTGGGATGAATGCTGGAGAGGATGCTGCTGGAGAGGATACGATGGAAGAGGGAGCTGCCCCCTAAGCACAGCAATGTGGGCGATGATGGATGTATGTGCCGAGGCCGGAGCCTACTTTTTAATTTCATGGTTGTGGTTGCATAAACAATTTACTTTTCCTGTCTTCGAATAATTTACATTTCCTGCACTAGAACAATGTGATGACCAAAGGTGGATGGGTCCTAGGTTTTAGGACGAAGCCCTTGGTCATCAATTAGTATAACTTGTTTTGAATGTGATAACGGTTGTAGGTGGACAGGTTCTGTTTGGAGATATACCGTGCAACCGTTACACTAGTATGGTAAAAACTAATCGTGCTTTTGGTGGATGGGCCTCGGTTTGAGGTGAAACCAAAAGCACAACTTTTGACCTGTTAATAATATAACTATCTTTTGACTTATTGTCTGTTACCTTGCATTACTTAGTGTAACTCTTAGTTTTTGCAAAATATTTCATACTGTTATCTTATAAAATATCCTGATCAGTATGCCCAGTGATATACTGTAAAAACTTTTTATTAGATAGAACTTCCAAACATCCCTTCAACTTTGCAGAAAGTTTTTGATAAACAACTAGTTTTCAATAGTATTTAAATGATCAAAGTTCCAAACCATCACTAGTGTCAAACATCCTAATCAGATATTCTGAAAAGGACTTTGAGAATATATCAGGATACTTGTCCTTTTATAATATTGCAAAAAACTTAAACGATGTTTACAAAGGAAAGATCATACCAGAAATAGGGTATAAACCTATTACCAGACTTCAGTCTCCTTGCAATTCTTCCCATAAAGATGTCCCCTGTAGGAGGTACTTAGTGCATTAGTCCCATCCTTTCAGCTTTGTAGCACCACCTTAGTGGGAATGTCCCCTGTGTACAATGCCTTCAAATGCTTTAGATATCTTCTGAATGTCAGTTTCCATTGCATAGGCAATTTTTACGTCCCAAAGGTAAAACCCAAGGATGTACTAGAGATAAATCCCTTGTATCCTGGGGAAAATCCCAAATTTTCATGCGCTACAGGCAGGAGTGTATAAACTCCAAGACTTAGAAAGGTGAAAACCTTTAAACCTTAGAGAGTATGAAAATACCCTTTCGTGAGAGAGGGTGATCAATCCTCATATACCTTTAGGATTTAGGATATAGCCAACAGTAACGAAATTGTCAGCCACTTTTACATGAACTGGTCCCGCCACCTTGAACTATCCCTGAATAACTTGCGCTCCAGGCGGGGTGTTTAAACCCAATTCGGAAGAAAGGTGAATACCTTTAAACATGTGAAGGGATCAGTATCCCTTAAATGTGAGAGAGGGGGCCAATCCTCTAATCTTCCGAGTTATCCTGAGTACATATCCTAGAGCTGCATCCTGAAACATATCTTGCAAAACACTTGTAAACTAAGGTGGGTGTTAGCTTGGCTAACACCCCTCCGATGCTTAAGTCAGTATTGGGTTACAAAGAATAAATTAAACCAAATATATTTAAAAAAGGTAGAATTCATACCATCCTGAGTTAGAAATTAAATTCTAAACTCACTTGAAATAGAGCTTGAGGTGTATAGCATTCCAAGACCTCGGTAGCATATCCCCCTCCATATTCTTGAGTCTGTATGCTCCTTTTCCCGCTTCTGATTCAACTTCGTATGGTCCTTCCCATTTTGGGGCCAACTTTCCATCAGCAGGATTCGTAGTATTCTGAAAAGCCTTTCTTAACACCCAATCTCCAACCCTAAATCTTTTGGTCCTGATATTCTTGTTATATGCTCTGGATATTCTTTGCTGGTATGCTGCCATTCTCACCTTTGCCGCATCCCTTGGATCATCAATAGTATCTAATTCTTGACATAGGGCTTCAGGATTCTTCTCAGGATCCCTGAGGTTGGATCTTGCTGTAGGTATCGCCATCTCTGTCGGGATTACTGCCTCTGCTCCAAATACTAAGGAAAATGGAGTTTGCCCAGTAGCATTCTTCACAGTTGTCCTGTCAGCCCATAGGACAAATGGTAATTCTTCCGCCCATCTTCCTTTCTTAGCCCCAAGTCTCTTTTTCAAATTGTTGACAATTATCTTGTTTGAGGATTCTGCTTGCCCATTCGCTCGAGGGTGTACTGGAGTAGATGTTATCATTTTGATCCCCTAACTCTTGCAGAAATCAGTGGTCCTCTTGCTTATAAACTGGGATCCATTATCACAGATGATTTCAGCTGGTACCCCAAACCTGGTCAGGATATTCCTTTTTATGAAGGATACCACTTCTTGGTCTCTAACTTGGACAAACGCTTCAGCTTCAACCCACTTAGAGAAATAATCCGTCATTGCCAGCATAAAGACTTTTCCTCCCGGGGCTTTTGGCAGCTTTCCCACTATATCCATACCCCACTTCATAAATGGCCAAGGGGAAACAACAGGATATAATGGTTCAGCAGGTTGATGCAGTATGTTACTATGTCTTTGACACGCATCACATCTTCGAGCATACTCTGCGGCATCTCTTCTCATTGTTGGCCAATAATATCCTGTCCTCAATACTTTTGAGAATAATGACCTGCCCCCAGTATGGTTACCACAATCCCCTTCATGTATATCCTGAAGTACTTCTTTGGCTTCAGGATCCTCCAAGCATCTCAAATAAGGTCCTGCAAGAGATTTCTTGTATAAAATGTTATTTATAATAGTGAATCGTGATACCTTCATCCTAAATGCCTTAGGATTTTCATCTCCGGGGATATGTCCTTCCTTGAGATATCTCATGATTGGGGCCGTCCAGGATTTAGGATCCTCTTCAGGATACACCGCTCCGGGATCCTGAATACCTGCTACTTCCTTATCCTGAGTATTCGTTGCAGGATACAGGATATGTAATATCGGTATTGGGGTTCCTTCTGGTATCCTGACTGATGATCCCAAGTTTGCCAATGCGTCTGCTTCGGCGTTATCCTCTCTTGGTACCTGTTCAAGTGTAAAAATATCGAAATATCCTGCTAATTTTTTAAGAATACCGAGGTATTCAATTAGTTTCTCACCCTTGACTGCATAGGATCCATTAAAATGATTAGTAATTAACAAGGAATCAACATATACTTGCAAATTCTTGATATTCATATTCTTAGCCAATTCTAATCCTGCAATTAAAGCTTCATATTCTGCCTCATTGTTAGTAGCAGGGAATTCACATCTAACAGCCTGGGGTATTATGTCCCCCTGTGGCGATTTTAGTAGTATACCTAAACCTACACCCCTTACATTAGATGCACCATCAGTATATAATGTCCAGGATTCTAAGTTTTCTCCTAGTTGTTGCACTTCTAGGTCTACTTCATTTTGAATATCACTACTGAAATCAGCCACAAAGTCTGCTAGAGCCTGAGACTTTATTGCATTTCTAGGTTCATATATTAAATCATAGGCACTTAATTTTATCGACCACTTAGCCATTCTACCCGACATCTCCGGTTTCCTAAGCACATTCTTAACAGGATAAATAGTTTTAACATGAATCCTATGTGTTTCAAAATAATGTCTAAGCTTTGTTGATGCTATTACTAGAGCCAGTATTAGCTTTTCTAGGTGAGAATATCTAGTTTCAGCATCTAATAAACTTTTGCTAACATAATAGACAGGATACTGCTGACCTTCGTGATCCTTTACGAGTACTGCACTTACTGCATTCCCTGATACTGCAAGATACAGGGATAATGGTTCACCATCCTCAGGCTTCATTAATAGAGGCGCAGTTGAGAGATACTGCTTCAAATCCTGTAGGGATGCTTCATGCTTCTCGCCCCATTCAAATTTTTTATTCTTTTTCAGGATATCATAGAATTCTTTACACTTTTCCGAGGATCTTGAAATAAACCTATTTAAGGCTGCCACTCGTCCTGTTAACCGCTGAACATCCTTAATATTCGAGGGTGACTTTATATTTAAGATAGCTTTAATCTGCTCCGGGCTTGCCTCTATCCCTCTTTTTGTCACCATGTATCCAAGGAACTTTCCTGCCCCCACTCCAAAATGGCATTTAGCAGGATTCAGCTTCATGTTATATTGGTCCAGGATATCAAATGCTCCCTTGATATCCTGGAGGTGATCCTCAGCCTTTTTAGATTTCACCACCATATCATCGATATATACTTCCATGGTGTCCCCCAGTTTGTCTTTGAACATCATGTTCACCAATCTCTGGTACGTTGCACCTGCATTTTTTAAACCAAAAGGCATAGCAGTATAACAGAAAATACCTGTCGGTGTCATGAAAGCAGTATCCTCCTGGTCTGAAGGTTCCATTTGAATCTGCTGGAATCCTGAGGATGCATCCATGAAGGTTAACATTTCATGGCCGGCAGTGGCATCCACCATCGAGTCTATATGAGGCAGAGGGAATGGGTCTTTTGGACAAGCTTTGTTTAGGTCTGTGTAGTCTACACAGACTCTCCACTTCCCATTCTTCTTTTGAACCACTACCACATTTGCTAGCCATCTAGGGAATTTGACTTCTTTAATCATCCTAGACTTCAATAATCTCTCAACTTCCTCTTGGATAATCGCGTTCCGTTCAGGGGCGAATTTCCTTCTTTTTTGTTGTATAGGCTTGTATGACCTGTCAATTCCAAGCTTGTGAGTAATAATGTCTTTTGATATACCTGTCATATCCTCATGCTTCCATGCGAATGTTGACATCCTGCATTTCAGAAAGTTAGTTAATTGTTCTTCAATATCCTGAGGGATATTGGTTCCTACGAGCACCGAGATATCAGGATTATCCTGGTCCAGGATAACTTTTTTCACATCCTGCTCCGAATTCTCCACGATATCCTGGGCCCGCATCTTTAATTGCTATGCTGGACTCGGTTTGGCCGAGGATTTCATTGAGGATGAGTAACATTCTTTCGCTTCTTGCTGATCACTATCGATTTTGACAACTCCCCAAGGGGTAGGGATCTTGATACATTGGTGATATGTTGACGGTACGGCCTTCATATCGTGAATCCACGGTCTTCCCAGGATGATGTTATAGCAGGATAGAGAATCCATCACACAGAAACGTTGCATCTTGTTGACTCCTTCAACGTATACTGGCAACTTTATCTCTCCCACTGTGTTTCTAGCCTCTCCACTGAACCCAACAAGCACTGTAGACTTTGAAGTGATATCCATTGGAGGTACATTCATTCTCTTCAGAGTTTCTAGTTGGATTATGTTGACGGAGCTGCCATTATCAACCAGTATCCTGCGTACAAAATGGTTAGCCACATACAACGTTATTACCAGAGCATCATGGTGAGGATCCTGGACAGTATCCCTGTCATCTGCATCAAAAGTGATCACTTTGACAGTTGTGAGGGTAGTCATCCTGACAGGTTTCTCTCCCCTTTCGGCCTTAGCTTCCTTTGCATGTCTCTTTGCTGCCGAATACGAAGTCCCACAAATGTCGGATCCTCCCGAAATGAAGTTGATTATCTTGGCATCCGCGGGAGGTGATGCTGCTCGCTCAGGATCCTTCTCAGTATCCTGACCTTTATTCTTCTTTCTTCCTAAGAGATCTTTTAGATATCCCTTGCTTAGAAGATAGCTTATTTCTTTCCTTAGAGCAATGCAATCCTCAGTTACATGTCCGAAATCTTCGTGGAAAGCACACCATTTGGATTTATCCTTCCAATCAGCTTTTTGTTGATTCTTCCGAGGCCACCTGGCTTTATCTCCCAGACGCTGCATAGCATACATTAGTTCAGGTATATTAACAGAAAAACAATATTCAGATAGTTCAGGATATTCTTCAGGATCCTCATCTTCAACAGCGTTCACTCTCTTGTTATCATTTCTGCCATATGGCTTGGAGCGATATGGCTTATACGAGGATTCTGACTTCCTGTTAGTCGATTCGTATGTCGAGGATGCATTCATCCTTTCTTGCATTTTCTTGTCATCCTCCAATCGAATATATCTTAGAGCCCTGTTACGAGCCTCGTCGAGATTCCTGCAGGGATTCATTACAAGATCCTGATAAAACTGAGAGTCCTTTTGCAACCCCATCTTAAAGGCTTGCACCGCTGTTGCAACATTAAGATGTGGGATATCCAAGGATTCCCGACTGAATTTGTTCACATAATCCCTCAAGGATTCCTGAGGTCCTTGAGTTATCCTGTAAAGATCACTAGTTAGTTTTTCAAAACTCCGACTGCAAGAAAATTGACTATTAAATAAATTCACTAAGTGGGCAAATGATGTAATCGAATGCGGAGGAACATTTAACAGCCATTTTAAGGCTGATCCTGTCAGAGTAGAACCGAAACCCTTGCATAGGCAAGCTTCCTTGAGATCCGGAGGGATAGGGTTGATCTCCATCCTTTCCCTATACTGGGCAATATGCTCTTCAGGATCTGTGGTCCCATCGTAAAGCTTCATGTTCGGAGTCTAAAATCTTTTTGGGATTTCAGCATCACATATAGGATGTACGAACCGAGATATCCTGTGGCTATCCTGGGATACTTCAGGAATTGGCTGCACCACCCTAGGTACACTGGATATCATATCCTTTAGCTTCTGAAGCTCCCTGGATAATTCTGATGTTACGGTTGTATCCTGCAAAGATCCAACACTGTTAGTGGCAATAGCATTATTATTGTTAGACACGTTACCAGTCGGAGGATTCTGCCCATATCCCGAAGCATATCCTGAGCTCCTCACGGTTGACATCCTAACCGAGGAGGGTATTTCAGGAGTACGATTCTGAGGAAGGCTGGGCACAATATTCCCCTATTATCCTCGGTATAAACAGCTGAACTAAAGTTCAAAGCTCTGGGCTGTAATGGAGTGACGATATCCTCAGCAGGTCTGCTCGAGCCGGACTTCAGGAGTTGTATCTCCCTCAACAGTATCTGGTTTGTTTCCTGTTGCTACCTCATTTGTTCCTGCACACTCCCAAATAAGGTTAGAATTTCATCATTAGAAGCCAAAATCGGAGCAGATCCCTGAACAATCCGAGTAGGGATAATGTCCTGGGGTTGCGAAGAAGATTGCATCCTTGGAGGAGGTGGTGTAAGCACTGGACCAGTAGTAGCAGAAGTTGTAGCAGACACGGTGGAGGAACTCATGTTTGATCTTGAGGCCATTATGGACAATGTGGCAAAAAGATTTGAAAATAGAAAACTGATTAGCGATTTGACAAAAATTTTTAGTAAAGAGAGCACCACTTGCCCCACGGTGGGCGCCAAATTGTTTTGGTCAAAAATTACCTAAGCAATTTAGTGATCAAATTAGTTAAGTGAGGTAGTGTGCTAGAAAGTGTTATTGGAAATGTGCTTGTTAAGTTGTTTATAAAATCAGTATTCGGGATACAGCTCAGGATATCGAGCTGTATCAATGATCAAACAATGAATAGAAAGTAAAGTAAATGACACGAGATGTACGAGGAAAGCCCTTGATCAATCTAGATCGCCGGCATAAAACCTCGGGAGCTGACAATCGCAGCTGCCTTGTTCTTCTATTGCTTCAAATATCAGGATACAGTACAGGATGTGGTGCGGATCGACTAAGTGTTACAATATGATTTGAATACAAGTGTGGTGATTGCTGTGAACTAGAGAGCAAGAGTGTACGAAAGTGTTGGTGAAAGAGTGTGTGCCTTAAACTGATCCGCCACATCTATTTATAGTAAAGATAAATTAACTAACTATCCTAAACTTGTGGGATCCACCGAATATTCCTTCATTGAACGTTGTAGACCTGGTCTTTCGGGCTCAACGTCTCTTCTTCAACAAATTCGTCCGAGTCTTGAGGAGAAGAAGTCCTTTCGACCGTTAGTAAGTCTTGACCTTCGACCTGCACGTGGTTAATTAGTAAATCTCAGGATATTACCCAAGATGTCAGCAATATCCTCTTCCAGCATCCTGGTCACAAGCGAACAAACAAAGGCAGGATATTGGTCAGGATATGTATGCTTAAAAATTGACCCATAACAGGTACAACCCCATGTCTTCTTTAAAAATTTAAAGATTTTTTTATAAGTGGTCGTTTCTTTGTTCACTTGGTTCCTTCACTTGCCTCACCAGGATCATGGGCTTTTTGTTATCGTCTTCCAAAGTGTACCTACAAGATGGATTATTGTAATAAAGCAGATAAATATATACAATTGTTACTTATCAATCTCTTCCAAGGTCATTTCCGTTTCTTCATCCTCGAGGAATCCTTCATAGAATTTAAGCCTTTGTCCATTAACTTTAAATGGTTCTCTGTTTGGAGGCTTAATATCTATTACACCATGAGGGTAAACTTTGGTGATTGTAAAAGGTCCGGACCATCTAGATTTAATTTTTCCGGGAAAAAGACGCAACCTTGAGTTAAAGAGGAGTACTTGATCTCCTTCTTTGAATTCCTTAGGTCTGCTTATATATTTGATATGTATTATTTTTTAGCGTTCCTTATAGATTTCAGAATTGGAATATGCTTGAATTCTTAGTTCGTCTAACTCATTTAACTGGTGTAAGCGATTTTTTTCTTAAATTTCTTGGTCCAAGAATATGTTTTTAGTGCCCAATATGCTTTGTGTTTAGTTTCTACTAGGAGGTGACATTTTTTCCATAGACTAGCTTATATGGCGTTGTACTTTTGTAAGATGTTCAAAATGCCCATAAAACATCGTCCAATTTATCTGCCCATTCTTTTCGATTTTGGCCCATAGTTTTTTCTAGGATTCTTTTAAAACTTCGATTTGTTACTTTGGCTTGACCATTGGTTTGAGGATGATAAGCGGTTAAGATACGGTGATAAACCCCATACCGTGTTAGAGTTTTCTCCATTTTTAGATTGCAAAAGTGAGTTCCACTATCATTGATTAGGGCTTTTGGGGTTCCAAAACATGAGAATAACTTCCTTTAGGAATTTTACTACTACTCTTCCGTCGTTGGTGGGAAGAGCTTCAGCCTCGGCCCATTTAGAAACGTAGTCGACAGCCACTAAGATGTATTTGTTTCATCTCGAAGGTGGGAATGGTCCTATAAAATCCAATCCCCAAACATCGAAGATTTCACAAATAAGAATGCTATTTTATGGCATTTTGTTCCTTCTTGATATGTTACCTGCCTGCTGGCATGTATCACATGCTTTGATCAATAATAAGCATCTTTGTGTATTGGATTCACCTGATTCGAATAAAGTCTTGATTCGGTTATGTGGTTAATCACTTTGGTATTATGCATATCTATCTACACGTAACGTAACCCTAAGGAGTTAACGTAGTCTAAATTTCGGGGACAAAATTTTCTTAACAGGGGGAGAATGTGACAACTGTCAAATTTGCATGCATCCGTACAATTATTAAACAATGATTAGTGCTTAATGTCTGTGCTGAATTATAATTAATTATTTGAATTGCTTTCTGATTATTGCCATATACATACATGTGCATCATATATTGCAAATGACATACCATTATTGCATGCAAACTTTATTGATTCAAATGATGCACGAAACACAGCTAGCACAGTATATAGACAGACATGGTATTGAGATACAGAATGGGCCAGAAACCAAGAGTTACACTAGTATAGTGTGTAGGAAAGTAAGGATCATAAAACTGCCTTCCTAGTGATAGTTCAAGTGCCGGAAAGTGCCTAAAACTCACATAAACTGTAGAATTCTGCAGAATTCTGCAAAATTTAGCATTTAAACAACTTAATATCATGCAGAAATATGGTAAAATGGTCCAAAATACTTTCCAAAGTATCGGGAATCAAAACTGTCACAAAAGGTGACATAAAGAACATTAAACTGCATAGATTAACACCTTAACGAACCGGTAACCAACCGAATAACCGGACACTACCCGAAACACCAAATTTTCACTAGAAGCATTGTTTTAACATTACCAAGCTAGTTATGATCCCCGAACACCCTAACACATCATGTAACATCAAGTAACTAATAAACCTAACTAATACTTGATTTTTAACTATATAACCCAACTTATAGTTATCACCTAAGCCTAGACCCCCCCCCCACTAAGTTCACGGATTCATGTGGCCCCACATGAGGATTTTATGTTGTTATTTTATTGGATCTTGTCTCCCCTTTTCTAACACAATACACATTAGGCCATAACATGTTGGTGTGTTATAAGTTAAACTACAAGATTATAACTCATCATTCTCATTTCTTACCACACTTGAAAACTCTCTCTTCTCCTCTCTTCTACCTACGGTCAAGAACAACACACAAACATCCATCATCATCAATCATCATTCAACCATTCTACATATATACAAAGGTGTAAGAAGGTGTATAAGGAAGCTAGGAACTCTTGGAAGTTGAAGGACCTTCACCATTTGCTTTTATCCACTCTATTTCTTCTAGTGATCATCCCTTGCCTTGAGCTAGTAGTAAGAACACTATACTCTTCATTTTACATCTTATTTTGGTGGTTAAAAGAAGATACATGTTGTTAATCTTGAAGAACACTAAGAATCTTGAACTTGAAACATGAACATAAGACTAAATATATAAGAATACATAATGTTTAAGTGTTATTATGCTTGTTGAATGTTGTTTGCTCATGCTATTGATGTTGATCATCATGTGATCTTGCTAGATAGTGATTAAAGACATAATCTAGCAAGATGAGAGGATGAAAATGTTAAAGATCAATAGATCATACTCATTGAAATCATGAACTTAAAAGTATGAAAGGTTTTTCTTATGAAGTGATGAACAGATTAAGTATAAAGTCTTGTAAATCTATGATTTCAAGAATGATTTTTCAAGAAACCAAGTTCAAAATACGAAGTTTACATAATATTGGTTCTTAAAGAGATTAACCACATATTTAGTGGTTAAGCAAGTGTAGAAATACATATGTAACAAGAAAAACTCAAGAAGAAACATTTTTAGAAAATTTAATTACAAGTTGTAAAGAACTAATTTCTTTAAAAATAATGTTTTTAAATAAACAACCACACTTTAAAGGGTAAATAGGCTTACTAAACACACTAGTAAGTTACTACAAATTTTTGTAAATATTCAAGTTCATGAGGTAGTAGTTTATGCTTGATTTTGGCAAATAGGTAAGTGTAGATTGACTTATTGTTGATTGTGTTGATTTATAAAATAAAATGATATGCTTTGAAAGCATGGAAACCTCCGGTTTTAATGGGAGACCATGGCAAATTTTTTCTAGAAATTAAACACTTAGAAAAATATTTTTAAACAAATCTTTACAAGTATATTTTAAACGTTGTTCATATAAAGTTTGCCATATTGGATGTTGGTTTTTATAAATAAAAGTGGCTAAATATGTATTTAGAAAATATATATTTAGAAGTCACTATGTGTGTAATTATTTGTATATTATGTGTATAAGTTATATTACTTTAGGACTTGAAATAATATAACTCATCAAAATACCAAAAATTACAATCCAAACTATTACCAAAATTCCAAGGGAATAAATATATAAATTATACCCAAAATATCGAAGAAACCAAACAAGGAATATAACTCACAAAAATATTCCGGAAATTTTGTTCATAAGTGTATTTTGGTAGTTGGTATTTTGGACAGCAAGAGAATGAAAATATGATTTTTACAATTATTACAAAAATATGTCATATTTTTTATATGGAGAAAATATATTATTTTTGGGTAAATAAAAATATGTATTTTCTTGAAATTATTAGAAGGTATATTATTTTTGGGAGGAAATATATACTTTCTTAAATAAACTTTGAACATATTATTTTTGGGGTGAAAAATAAGGTTAAGTATATTTTCCTTGTTAAACTTGAAAATACATTATTTAGGGACTTATGTGAAATTTATAAATATTTTTGCCAAAGGAAAAGTTATAAATAATATTTCTATGTAATATTTCTTAAAATATATATTTTGGAAATATATATTGATGTATTTTTATTAGAAATATTTTTTCCGGAAAAGTAATACAAAGATTAAGGTTAAGAATACTTAATAAATACAATGGAGATACGTATTCTCGCAGGTATAAATACACATCGGAATACGCTACTGAAACTTGGCGAAAATATACAAGTATAAGAATACGAATACAAATACACCCATCCTTGGGAAGGATATACATGTATAAATACATGAAAGTAACAAGTTAAAATATATTATTTTAACTATTATTCCAAAATTTAATAAATATAAATTAAGTTAAATATTTATTATTTTAACAAATAATTATATACTTGGAATAACATTGGTAACACAAAGAAACGTAATTCAAAACTACTAAATAAGGACCAAGGTCAAGGCACGACCCACCCGTCTAATTAACATAGTACGCATGTAGGTATTCGTGCCATCTAGAGGATGCTTTGAGTTACATTGGATACGAAGAACGCAAAACTGTGAGTTCATGTCCCCCTTTTCTTTTAACTGTTTTCGGTTTTATAACTTCGGAGGTGAAATACATGTTACAAGTGTTTTGTTGATTACAAAAGGTATGATTAGCTAAGGAACGAACTGTTAGATCATGTGAATGGGTAGGCGATTAACTTAAGACCATTAATCCTCGTATAAGGACCGAGGGACATGAGTGATAAATCTATATGGGTCTAGCGAGCCCCGCCCATGCACCCGCAGTATGGACCATGTGGTGACTATGTCTTCCAGCCGGGTGGCCCGGTGCGAAATCTGCTAGGTTTGAGCCTTCATATGCCATTGCACACATATTAATGTATTAGCTACACATTAATTGATCTGTTTCCTTGTTGCTTTCATACCGGTTTACAAGTCCATACATACACACTTACAAATGTTTTCAAGGATGTTCGTGCACACATATAAACACATGAACTCGCTCAACTTTTGTTGATGTTTTCAAACTACATGTATTTCAGGAAATTAAGTATGGATCTGGAGGGCGATGAAGTTTACAAGTCATGTTTCTAATAAAAGGTGTCATCCGAAGTCGAAGGGTGTAGGTTATGTATTTTATCTTGGATAAGATACATGGCTCAAAACCTAGTTTGTTAGTGTCTTTTCTGGAGTCTTTATGGAACTTAAAACTTGTTGGTATTGTATTTTGAACATGAAGTCTATGTTTGGATTTTAAGACAACGTTGTTTGTAATGTTTTAAAACTATCTATGGATGAACATCTTGTTGGACCGATCCGATGACCTTATATGTCAGTTAAGATAGTTCAACTTAGTTTACAGAGGCGGAATCAAAGTAAACCAAGTCAAAACAGCTTGTTCCTTTCAATTCTTCTTTCTATTACTGATTTTGAGCCTTTACAACGAATTTGACAAAAATCCGGCAGCACCTTAGCTCACATACACACATATGCATCCGTAACCGTTTGAAGTGAACAACCCTATTTATAGGCCTAGACCCTTTCGTTTGAATGAAACACAACATGTTCAAACGGTCATGTTTCAAACGACCAGACAAGCTTCAAACGGCCAGGGTGCATTTCAAACGGACTGCTCTCCTAAAATCTATACAAACCCTAATATAATCACTTTTGAACTCTCATTTAATCTTTCTAGACATAAGACTTGATAAGACGTAGTCAGCCGGCATATTAATGCACCAACAAACTCCCCCTTGGATGTTGACTAAGTCTTCGGCTCCGAGTCTTTAATCTTTGTCTCTGTCTTTGACATTGTAAACATTCTATCTTCACAGGCTTCAGAATCATTACCTAACTCTTACTTCTATCTTCCCTTCTTCTGTTGATCCAGACTCCCCCTTTCACAGACTCCCCCTCTCGATATGTTAGAATCTGAGGTCTGTTTCTGGTTCAAGCTTTGACAATTAGCCTCTATGGGAATGATGAAGTCCAAAACCTGTTACTCAAACAATAAAATTACAAGCTATCTTTTCTCAAAATCACAAACTTAATCAGCTTTAGAAATCCACTCAAGTATTCAGGTCCAAATTAATGACCCTGATTACTCAATTAATCTACCAAGTTCAATTTAATGACCTTGGTTGATCATTTGACGAATCAAACTGATTTTGGAAAACATTTTCACATTTTTAACAACAATGTAACAAGCATCAACTTAATGAACTTGTTTTAACTTTGAAAACATCTCAATCTCCAACAAAGTAAACTCTTCTCATTTTTCAGCTCAGAACTTTCCTGCATCTGCTTCAATCTTCTGAGAATCCAACAATCAACTCTCTACTTTGGTTTGTCAAAAAATAAAGCAGAAATAAAATCTTTTTGGATTTTTTAAAGTGTTCTAAACTAAGAAATGAAAACACTGAAAACTTAAATTGCAGAAAATAAAGAAATTGAACTATATACAAACTTATTTTTGGCGAGCGTGTCAGGGAATCATATCAGCTTTTCAGACAAATTACAAGTACCGTTAAGCTTAATTACATGCTCAGACTTAAACAATTCACCTCGATTGTCGATATACTGATCCATCTTAAATTCTCTCACAGATTTCAATCTATTCAGGATACGATTTAGATGACTTATGAACTTAGCTCAATTCATGTGTCCCAGCTCTTGAATATACTCCCGTATCCAGAATCCCAATATTTAGTCTTACAGGTGAGTATACTACAATGATATCTGTACATAAATTAGGTATGCGAGGGCCAAGGGATGTCAGGTCGATACTTCCGTATGCGCAGAGAGATATCAGCTTCGACTTTTCAGTATGTCCCCTTTAGAGGATCTTTAGCTACAACAGCAGCGACTATCAATTTTATTGTTTCATCTGCATGCTGAGGGTTTATGCTATGTTTCAAGCATTTGGAGAAAGTATTATCCAAGGACTTGGTCAGAACTTCCGTTCAGCAGAAGTCCCGGAATAATACCCCAGACATCATTAAGTATAAAAACCTCGTATATCAGAATACGAGACCTTTCAAACGAGATTTCAGGGGTTACCTATATATCCAAGTAGTGTTCCCCACGAATTTCACAAGTTTGAAATTTTAGGTTTATATCCCGAATAAATCTACTAAATGTGCGAAAACCTATCGACACATCATCAGGAAGATTGTTTAACTCATTTAGTCTTTACAAATCTTTATCATACTGTAATTGTCTAGCCGATGTACTATCATTTTCCCTATAAACACAAGCTCTTTTTCATTTTATTTTTTTTTATTTTTGCATTTTTTACTGTTTTTGTATTTTCTGGAAAAATTATAACTATTTACAACTATCTATACTATCTACTCTACTCCCCCTAAATACCAAAACAAGTAAAAAATCGACAAACCATTGCAGATTGTTTCTCGTCTTCATCCGCAACAGTACTCTCATCAACGCTCACAATTCCATCCGAAACCGAAAGCAATTTCATACCATTAAGTTTTAACAAATATTGAAACCGATTTTTATCAAAAGCTTTGGTATGCAAATCAGCTTTTTGTTCGTCAGTGTGGATTTTCTCAATTCGTATCAACTTTTTCTCGAAGCAATCGCGAATAAAGTGATGACGAATCTCTATATGTTTAGTTTTAGCGTGATGTACTGGATTCTTAGTTATATTTATTGCGGCCTCATTATCAACAAACAGAGGTGTGTTAAGAAACTGCAAACCGTAGTCGCGCATCTGTTGCTGTATCCACAGGATCTGAGAGCAGCAACGGCTAGCAGAAACATACTCCGCTTCACATGTAGATAGCGCCTTCTTACACTGCCAGATAACCAATCTAGGTCCAAAGAACGGGCATCCTGCAGTCGTTGATTTGGTATTGACTCTGCAGCATCCGAAATCCGAATCGGAATACTTCGAGCATAAAGTCGCCTTTTCTAGGATACCACAACCCCAATGTGGGTGTTCCTTTCAAGTAACGTAATATCCTCTTGACAATGATCATGTGCGAAGCTCTCGGGTTAGATTGATATCTTGCTGCGAGGCACGTTGGGTACATGATATCAGGACGTGAAGCAGTTAAATACATCAAAGAACCTATCATGGAACGGTAAAACGTTTCATCAGCCCTGTCTCCCGTGAGATCTGGGTGAATTCCATGATTTGTCGCAAGTGGGGTAGCAGCTAGAGTAGAACTTGACATTCCAAATTTCTCTAGAATATCATGCACGTACTTCGTCTGGTGAATGAAAATTCCCTTAGGTAGTTGTTCAACCTGTAAACCCAGAAAGAATTTCATCTCCCCCATTGATGACATTTTGAATTTTTGCTTCATCACCTGTTCGAAATCTTTGCACAATTTCTCATTTGTTGACCCAAAAATTATATCGTCCACATAAATCTGAACTATCAGAAGATGTCCGTCGACCTCTTTAGTGAAGAGAGTGGCATCCACTTTCCCTCTAATAAAGCTGTTAGCGAGTAGGTGTTGAGACAAAGTCTCGTACCAGGCTCTCGGTGCCTGATGTAGACCATACAACGCTTTGTCCAGCAGATAAACTTTGTTCTTGTGGATTGGGTCAGTAAAGCCCGACGGCTGACCGACATAACCCTCCTCTTTGACCTTCCCATAAAGAAACGCCGATTTTACATCCAACTGAAAAAACTTTGAAATTCTTCCAAGACGCAAATGCTAGGAAAATTCTGATTGCCTCTAGTCGTGCTACAGGAGCATAGACTTCTGTAAAATCAATCCCCTCCTGTTGACTAAAGCCCTGAACAACGAGTCGAGCTTTGTTCCTTACAACCACTCCTCTGTCGTCTCTCTTACACTTGAAAACCCATTTTGTATTGATTTTCCTTTGACCATCCGGTAAATCCACTAGCTTCCACACTCCCAACTTTTCAAACTGACTTAACTCTTCTTGCATTGCAATGACCCAAGAGTCTTCAGTAAGCGCCTCTTTATACGTTCTCGGTTCGATCTGCGAGATAAAACAACTTAATGAAAATTCAGTTTGTAAAGGTGCTACTGTAGAATTAAAACATGTTAAGCCCTGGTCTATTTGACGTCTTGTACGAACGCCTGAATGCAGTTCTCCTATGATCAACTCCTCTGGATGATAAGAAAGAGTTCGCGGCATCACTTCGCATGGAACATCAACATTTCCCTCCAGATTAGTAACATTCTGTTCTACATCTTGTTCACCAACTTGGTTTGTTTGACTTGAAAACTGGATCTGCCCCCCCTCAGAATCTGAATCACAATGATAAAAAAACTGGCATGTTTTCAGCTTCTTGATTATCATTCACCTCCAACTGATTACCAGGAGCAACTTCATCATCATGTTCACCAGCATGACTAGGACCTGCTTCATCATCATTTGAAGTTTCCCAGTTCTTCTAGAATACTCTGCTGGGAACCTGAGCTGCGACTCATACTCTCGCAAAATATCTAGCTCATCAAAGAAATCTTCATCTTCCTCTGATTCTTCTCTCATGTCAAACGAATCCCAAAGTTTGTCATAATGATATTGCCATGAATCTCCAGGATTCTGTGGCGGCATAGTGTGACCTTGACATTCAACATTCGCTGCTTCAATAATCCGCTTCTCACTTGGAACGAAGACACGTCGCAATGGATTGGCATAACCAACAAATATTCCCTCAATGCACTTCGGACCAAACTTTCCATGAGGCTCTATAAATGTACAGGGTGACCCGAACGGTTCTAGATACTTCAAATTCGGTTTGCGGTTATTGATTAGCTCAAAACACGTTTTGTTGAACTTCTTGACAGTAAGAACCCTGTTGAGCGTATAGCATGCGGCGGAAACAGCTTCAGCGCAGAAATTAATTGGTAACTTAGAATCTGCGAGCATAGTTCTAGCCGTCTCTATTAGCGTCCGATTTTTGCGTTCTGCGACTCCATTCTATTGCGGAGTGTACGGAGCACTAAAATCATGCAGTATACCTCTTTCATCACAAAATTCTTCCATCTTACTGTTTTTGAATTCAGTACCATTATCACTTCTAATTCTACTGATAGGCCTTTGGTACAGATTCTCAATTCTTTTAAACAACGCCATTAAACTCTTTGTTGCAATTTTTGCAATCAGCATTTCCTTCAATATTTTTACCTGACGCATTCGTTGACGAATTTGGACTGACCTGGCCTTTTGACTCAGACACGGAGTTAGAGTCTACCTCAAGTGCTTTAGTAGCCAGCAATTTGTCAGCCATTTTTCCCAGGTTCTCTGCAGTCAACTCCTGCGTTGTATCGATAACTCCAGTATCAATCTTCTTTGATTTTTCGATCTCTTCTTTCTCCAGTATCAATCTTCAATTCCAGTTCATGACTTTCAAGTCTCTCAATCACCAAATCTGGTTTCAACTTTTCAGGAGCAATAGTGTTCTTCAACATCAGCGCGTAATATCTCCAATCCATCTCGTCTGGTAATGAATCGAACAGTTTGTCAACAAGTTCTTCATCAGAATATCTGATATCATGTCTTGCTAATTCCAGCTTCAGATGACCGAACCTTTCTATCATTTTACAAACTGGCTCATTCTTAAGACAACCAAACATATCAAACTCTTTTCTAAGAAGTTTCTTGTTACTTTTTACAATTTCAGTACTTCCTAGACATTTCTTTTCTAGCTTTTGCCAAAGATCTTTTGCATTTGTATAATCGATCAAAGAGATTATGTCCTCCCGAACAGTCTGAAATAACAAAGCCACGCATTTTTGCTCAGCTACAAACGATTCAATCTCATCAGCTGAAGATAGAGTTTCACCATTTTTGTTTCCTTGATCATAACCGGTTTTCAAACTTTTCCAACTGGGAAATGCAAATGCCATCATCCAATCTTCAAACTTTCTGGACCACCGACTGTACTCCTCGATAGCCATTAGCTTTGGGGGTTTATTGAATGTTCCAAATGCACTTTCCGATTCCCAAGCTTCCTTTTTCTTTTCTTTCGGCGGATTCTCATTTGCATTGCTTGACGATGTATCATCGTTTCCGGAATTTCCTGCAAACGCGTACATATCGCTGAACGGGTTCAAGAAAATATCATCCATCGTGAATGTACCTGAAAAATCAGCAAACACTTAGAAATATTTTTGGTTTTTGAAAAATGACAGATTCAAACGGAATCTGTTCAAGCGAAATGGTTCAAACAGTAGAGCTTCAAACGGAATAGTACTTAATATCACAAATATGACTTGTTGCCACTTGTTGGACCAAAAGATTAAATCACATGCACATTTATAATATCTTGTATGTTGGGCCGACAACTATAGTTGCCAGAATCTATGATTGGGCTGCAAAATCCACTCAACCGACAAACAACAATCAATGTTGATTCTATTGGGCCGCTAACATTAAAGCTAATCTCAATTCACATGCAATCTCAAACGACTAACCACTTTCAAACTATCAGTTCAAACGAATCACTTTCAAACGGTTAGACACTTTTCAAACGGAAACCATTTTCAAACGAACAGTTCAAACGATATGGTCAATTTCAAACGGTATGATTCAGTTTCAAACGATATGGTTCAATTTCAAACGATTATTTCAAACGAAATGCATTCTTCGTTCAAACGGAACCCTATTTTTAGTCCATTCTTATCACTTTTACATCGAATTTTAATGCCAAACTTTCAAGGATTCGTTATCAATGTGTTTCGCTTGATATGTGAGAGTTTTAGACCATTTTAACTGTAAACACTAGATCAAATCAGAAAAGAAAGGTAGAAATGAGATAATCCGGTGATTTCAAGCTGAATTTGGTATGAACTCCTTGTCCTGAGCTCTGATACCACTTGTTGGACCGATCCGATGACCTTATATGTCAGCTAAGATAACTCATCTTAGTTTACAGAGGCGGAATCAAAGTAAACCAAGTCAAAACAGCTTGTTCCTTTCAATTCTTCTTTCTATTACTGATTTTGAGCCTTTACAACGAATTTGACAAAAATCCGGCAGCACCTTAGCTCACATACACACATATGCATCCGTAACCGTTTGAAATGAACAAACCTATTTATATGCCTAGACCCTTTTGTGACACCCCAGGAAAACCGGGAAAACCTTACAACTTGACTAGCTTCCTCAGTGAGTGCCGTCAAATTTCGTCCCGAAATTTGACGGCACTCACTGAGGAAGCTAGTCAAGTTGTAAGGTTTTCCCGGTTTTCCTGGGGTGTCACATCCACCCCCCGTTGATCTGGAATTTCGTCCCGAAATTCCGTAGCTTCAGCCTCAGTAGCGTTTGTACTGTTCTCAAACAGTTGGGGATACTTTTGTTTCATCCGATCTTCGCGCTCCCAGGTAAACTCTGGGCCGCGACGTGAGTTCCAACGAACTCGAACAAGAGGTATTCTAGAGCTCTTGAGGACCTTAACATCCCGGTCCGTGATTTCGACAGGTTCTTCGACGAATTTCAACTGTTCGTCGATCGTGAGTTCCTTCAGAGGAACTACGTGCGTCTCATCTGACAGACACTTCTTCAGATTCGACACGTGGAAAACGTTGTGAACTGCCCCGAGTTCTGCTGGTAATTTCAGTCTGTAGGCCACCTTGCCTATTTTCTCAAGGATTTCAAAAGGTCCAACGTATCGTGGGTTGAGTTTGCCTCGTTTACCAAAACGAACCACACCCTTCCAGGGTGAAACTTTGAGTAATACCCGCTCCCCAACCTGGAGCTCAAGTGGTTTCCTGCCCTTATCGGCGTAGGCCTTCTGACGGTCACGAGCGGCCGCCATGCGTTGTCGTATTTGAGCGATCCGCTCAGTAGTGTCTACCACATGTTCTGGACCAGTGATTTGACTATCCCCCACCTCTGCCCAACAGAGGGGTGACCGGCATTTACGTCCGTACAATGCCTCAAACGGAGCAGCTTTAATGCTGGTGTGGTAGCTGTTATTGTATGAAAATTCCACAAGTGGCAGATGTCTTTCCCAGCTATTGCCAAAGTCGATTACACATGCACGGAGCATGTCTTCTAAGGTTTGAATAGTTCGCTCGGACTGCCCGTCCGTCTGTGGGTGATATGCTGTGCTCATATCTAAACGTGAGCCAAAAGACTTGTGCATTGCCTGCCACAGTTCCGAAGTAAAACGTGCATCTCGATCAGAGATGATAGAGGTGGGCACCCCGTGCCTCGAAACAACTTCCTTGAGGTATATCTCCGCCAGAGTGGAGAATTTGTCTGTTTCCTTGATTGCCAAGAAGTGTGCGGATTTCGTGAGTCGATCCACGATCACCCAGATAGTATCGTTTCCGCGCTGTGATCTAGGTAGGCCAGTAACAAAATCCATGGAAATTTGCTCCCATTTCCATTGTGGTATCTCTGGTTGTTGGAGTAGGCCTGAAGGTTTCTGATATTCCGTCTTGACTCGCGCACAAGTCAAACACTTGCTGACATAAGTTGCTATGTGGGCCTTCATGCTAGGCCACCAATACGTAGTCTTAATATCGTGGTACATCTTGTCCGAACCAGGGTGTACCGAGTAGCGAGATTTGTGCGCTTCATCCATCACAAGTTCTCGTAAGTCGCCGTAGTGTGGGACCCAAATGCGTCCTGTCACATAATAAGCACCGTCTTCCTTCTGTTCTAAGCGTTGCCTTGACCCGCGTAGAGCTTCAGCTCTAACGTTTTCTGGTTTCAGTGCTTCTATCTGAGCAGCTCGTATTTGCGAAGGTAGACTAGAATGGATCGTGAGTTGTAAAGCTCTTACACGCTTAGGCGTAGTGTCCTTCCGACTGAGGGCGTCTGCCACAACATTGGCCTTGCCCGGGTGATACCTGATAGAGCACTCGTAGTCATTCAGCAGTTCGACCCATCGTCGCTGCCGCATATTCAGTTCCTTCTGCTTGAATATGTGTTCTAAACTCCTGTGGTCGGTGTAGATGGCGCACTTGGTTCCGTACAGGTAATGCCGCCATAGTTTAAGTGCGAAAACAACAGCTCCCAGCTCTAAATCATGTGTCGTGTAGTTCTTCTCGTGAACTTTAAGTTGTCGTGAGGCGTAAGCTATGACTTTATCTCGTTGCATCAATACACAACCAAGACCTTGAATTGATGCATCACAGTAAACCACAAAATCATCTGTGCCTTCTGGCAATGAAAGGATAGGTGCACTGCAAAGTCTATCCTTTAGATGCTGAAAAGCTAACTCTTGTGCATTTCCCCAATGATAAACAACGCCTTTCTGTGTTAACAAAGTCAGAGGCTGCGCGATCTTAGAAAAATCCTTAATGAATCTCCTGTAGTAACCTGCCAATCCCAAGAATTGGCGAATCTCCTTTGGTGTGCGAGGCACAGGCCAGTTCTTAATAGAGTCCACTTTGGATGGATCAACGTGAATCCCATCCTTGTTCACCACATGCCCTAGGAAATGGACTTCACGAAGCCAGAAGTCGCACTTCGAGAACTTTGCGTAAAGCTGTTCCTTCCGGAGGAGTTCCAAAATAAGTCGTAGATGTTGTTCGTGCTCTTCTTTGCTCTTAGAATAGATCAGGATGTCGTCGATGAAGACTATAACAAACTTGTCCAGGTACGGCTTGCACACTCGATTCATCAAATCCATAAAAACTGCCGGTGCGTTCGTCAGCCCAAACGGCATGACCAAAAACTCATAGTGCCCATATCGAGTCCTAAAGGCCGTTTTAGAGACATCCTCTTCCCGAACTCTCAACTGGTGATATCCCGATCTCAGATCGATCTTTGAATAGTAGCTCGACCCCTGCAACTGGTCGAACAAGTCGTCAATACGCGGTAGAGGATAACGATTCTTCACAGTCACCTTGTTGAGTTCGCGATAGTCGATACACATTCTGAAGGTGCCGTCCTTTTTCTTCACAAATAGTACTGGAGCTCCCCAAGGCGATGAGCTAGGACGAATGAAACCCTTATCCAAGAGTTCTTGTAGTTGCGTGGAGAGTTCTTCCAACTCTGATGGCGCTAAACGATAAGGTGCACGGGCTACAGGCGCGGCTCCAGGAGCTAGATCAATCTGAAACTCGACTTGGCGATGGGGCGGAAGACCAGGTAATTCCTCAGGGAATACCTCAGGATAGTCGCGTACAACGGGAAAATCTTCTAACTTCTTCTCTTTTTCTGTGGTGTCAGTAACTAGAGCCAAAATCGCAGTGTGGCCCTTTCGTAAGCATTTCTGGGCTTTAAGAAGAGAGATGATGTTCTCAACAGCACTTCTCTTGTCGCCACGAATCATGAGAGGTTCATTACCAAAACCAGGAATACGAACGATCTTCTCATTGCAAAGAATCTCTGCTCGGTGTTGGGATAACCAATCCATCCCAATGACAACGTCGAAACTACCCAAGACAATGGGAATAAGATCGATAGAGAAGGTCTGGTTAGCGAGAATAAGCTGACAACCCTTGACTACGTGTGAGGCTTCCAAACTCTTACCATTAGCTAGCTCTACGGTGTGCTTGTCGCTCAGGGGTGTAGGAATACGCTTAAGCATCTTACTAACTTCTAGTGACACATAGCTAGTATCGGCACCCGAATCAAATAAGACTGTAACATAAAAGTCGTCGAGAAGGAACTTACCCGTCACCACGTTGGGATCATTCCTTGCTTCTCCTTGACCAATCACGAACACTCGTCCCCTAGCACCATTGTTGTTCCCATTGTTACCATTCCCCTGATTATTGTTGTTGTTCTGGTTCAGTTGGGGACAATCCTTCTTGAAATGACCTTCAGCTCCACACTGAAAACACCCTTTGTTGTTACCCTGCTGCTGTCGCTGGTTCTGCTGAGGTTGCTGACGATTCTGATTGACAGGATATGCGCTCCTGCAATCCTTTGCAACATGACCAGGCTTGTTGCATCGATGACAGTTACCCCTGGTGCATGGCCCACTGTGGTGTAGGTTGCAACGATTGCATTTGGGGTAATTTCCTTTGTATCCACCATGACTTTGACCACCGGACGACTGCTGACTGGGGCTCTTGTGATCGTCCGTCTTTCTCTGCTGAGACTGAGATTGCACAGAAGTTGAACCCCTGCTTGAAGTTCCATCCCATTTCCGTTTATCCCCACTAGAAGCACCAGAAGTAGTTGCAGCGCCTATGCGCTTCGGTAACTTGTTCTGCTCCACCGCTTGGTCAGTGAGACGGTGAGCCAACTGTACAACCTGCTGGATAGTAGTCAAGTTCGCTGAAGTCACATGACTTTGGATCTCTGGCACCAAGCCCTTGAGATAGAGTTCAATTCGCTTATACGGAGGATCCACCATAGTAGGACACAACAAGGCAAGCTCATGCGATCTCTTAGTGTATGCCTCAATCTCTGACCCCGACATCTTGAGATTGTAGAACTCATCTTCCAGTTTGTGAATGTCGTCACGACTGCAGTATTCCTCCCTGATCATTTCCTTGAAGTTTTCCCATGGGGTGGCGTTGGCAGCAACCAACCCTAACATCTGCACTTGAGCATTCCACCACGTGAGGGCCAAACCCTCGAGAGTACCAGTAGCATACTTCACCCTGCGCGCTTCAGGGCATTCGCACATTTCGAACACAGATTCCAGTTTCTCAAACCAGTGTAGGAGACCTACTGCTCCTTCAGTTCCGCTAAAAGTAGTGGGTCGACAGTCCATAAAGGTCTTAAAAGTGCACACCGGTGCCTGACCTAAGGTAGGTGAAAGAAAAGACAGAGTTTAACACAAAGGTTGGTTCACGAGAGTAGGATCCAAATGATCCTAGAACAATTTCGGACTGCAGGATATACCTCCTGCGTTTGCAGCTGCGAGCGCTGCGGCAACTCGTTCGTTGATCAAAGCCGTCAACTGGGCTTGTGTCATGTTAACGCGTCCAGACATGGTTCTTCATAACAAGAGTAATACGTGTGAGAGAGGTTCGCGAAAGTACGATAGTAAGACAGAGTAAGCACACACGTGTTCAAACAACAGTAGTTATACTAATCAAGCATACCATGAGCAACGTACTACGTAACTAACAAGTAGGCAATATACATACATCATATTACCTAAAGCGTTGAGCCTTGCATGAGGAGCGAAGTGTCGTTGTGGACCGTTGAGCACTAAACCGGTTATAGTCTGGTTTTAACAAAAACGTTTCTCCTTTATTAAAACCAAGTTCACTATAACCAATGGCTCTGATACCAATCTGTCACACCCCCAAAATCCCACCTGCGGAGTACTACCGCTTGGAGGCGTGACTGACCAGGATCCAGCCACCAATCATACTGAACAAGCATATAAGTAGTTATAAAAGTTTAACCATCACGATTGGTGTTCCAAAACAAATAAGTTTAAGTTGCAAGCGGAAGCATAAGTTTAAAGTTATAACATAAGTTCCAAAAGTTTCAAGTTTAACATAGTCTTGTAGCAATCCCTGTCCCACAACGATCCTCCTCCATGCAAGCTCCCACTGAGTACCTATGGTCCTGCAAAGCATGTAGTAACGAGTCAACAACTAGTTGAGTGAGTTCACGGGTGGGCGTTCGTTTTAGTTGTTTCGAAAACAGTTTACTTTATCTGGCATCCTGCCGCGGGGGTTACCCCATAGTTTTAAAAACGTGACCAGTTCGTTCCCAGTTACTCCGGCACTCCGGCCGTGGGGGCTACCCCATGTAGTTATCAGGCATTTCGGCCGTGGGGGCTACCCCATGTACATCATCTGGCTCTCCAGCCGTGGGGGCTACCCCATGTGTATACTAGACTCGTTACCGTATCGATTGCTGACTGTAGTCATGTTTATGTGCCCTGAAAACATCAATGTCTATCATCATTGACGTGCCCCAGATCCATTAGTTCACGCCCGTCCTCTGCGGCACGGTGTGAGGCTTGTCAGACCTAAATAGCGCTATCTAACTAATGACCCGCTCGCCATTGGCCCGGCGATTAGTCGATACAAAAAGGAGGGACTTCGTGATAGAGTTTTAGTCTAGTACGTTTATCCGTCCATCCGGACGAGGAATCACATTCCTGAACCACTGACGTCCTACCCAAGGTAGACGAGGAACCCACGTTCCTGAATCCCGTTCCCAACCCAGGGAATCCCATGCTTTGTAAGGGTGTGAACTCACCTCGGTTTGCTCGGCAGTTAATCACAGAAAGTCAATCAAGTCGCAAGTAGTCAATAACGTCCTAACACGGATATCACGTATAATCAGATTCGAACCAAGTAGTGTACAAATGTTCAACACGTATGGCAGACACGTTTAACAGTTCACAGTTCACAGGTAACAGTCAACAGTAGCACATACGGTTCACAAGTTCAGCCCAACTACTTAGGCCCAAACACGTAAAAGCAGTTAACACAGAAGCCCATCAGTCTGGCCCATTAACTAAGGCCCAATAAGTGTGGTCTCGAGTCGCAACCGGACTCGCAAGCATGGTCTCGAGTCATGCTGTGTGTTGATCATGGATGGTTGCGAGTCGCAACCGGTGTCGCAACCATGGTTTCGGTTCATCATGCTGAGGTCTCGAGTCGCAACGGGACTCGTATCCTGTGGTTTCGGCTTGTCCTGCTATGGTTGCGAGTCGCAACCGCGTGGTCTCGAGTCATCACGCTGTGGTTGCGAGTCGCAACGGGTGATTGCGAGTCGGTAAGCTGTCGTTTTCAAGTTCACGTGTTGATGCAGGTGTATCAGTCCCATTAGTACAATATAATCAGGCCCAAATCCGGAAATAACCAATAGAATCCCACTAACATATTTCCTAATCAGGTTACTAGTCAAATGTGGATCAAAATCACAAGGGTTTTCATATTCTTAACTATCATTCAAAGTGTTCTTCACATATTCAAAGCATATTCATCAAGTTCATAACATTTTCAACACTTATATCAACCACAACTATGAATAATCATCAAGACACTTAGCATAACATACAACTCGGTTTCCCTATAGGTCCGATTTCATCACAAGTGCAACCCAATTTCATCATTCATTTTTAACATACAATGAATCTATTTTTCAACATCAACATTTATGCATAGTTCCACACATAACAAGATCATTCATGAACCGATTTCTTTTCAAATATCATGCATAACTCAACTACCATATTATCACATAATCTTGTCATACATTTATAAACACATCATGAACATTTTTAACACTAAGCATACAACAATAACCAACAAGAAATACTAACCGGTTGATGGGGTGTGTGTGTGTGTCGATCCAAGTCCAAAGATCCAAGAATGATGGAGTGTGTTTGTGTTCTAGGGTTTAGGTGAGAGAGAGAAGTAGGAGAGTGTGTGTTGTAATGTTCAACAAAGTGGTAACAAGTAACTAGGGGTGGTGTATTTATAGCCAAGTTCCAAGTGTGTGCACCCTATGGGTTTCGGCTAAGGGTTTTCGGCCCAATGGCCCAACCGGCCAAAGGCCCAAACCGGCCTAATGGTTACGGTTCACTCGAGACCACATGGTCTCGAGTCGGGTCCTTGTTGTTTCGTGTCGGGTTCTCGGTTCACATATAACACACATACATATATACACAATACACACATAACAAAGCACTTATCACATAAAAAGGTTCACGTTATCATTTTAACTAGTCACATAACGTACAAGCAAGTTACATCAAGACACAACGAAAGGTTCTAGATTTCGAGTTGTCACATCGATGTGACACCCCAGGAAAACCGGGAAAACCTTACAACTTGACTAGCTTCCTCAGTGAGTGCCGTCAAATTTCGGGACGAAATTTCTTTCAACTTGGGGATGATGTGACAACTCGAAATCTAGAACCTTTCGTTGTGTCTTGATGTAACTTGCTTGTACGTTATGTGACTAGTTAAAATGATAACGTGAACCTTTTTATGTGATAAGTGCTTTGTTATGTGTGTATTGTGTATATATGTATGTGTGTTATATGTGAACCGAGAACCCGACACGAAACAACAAGGACCCGACTCGAGACCATGTGGTCTCGAGTGAACCGTAACCATTAGGCCGGTTTGGGCCTTTGGCCGGTTGGGCCATTGGGCCGAAAACCCTTAGCCGAAACCCATAGGGTGCACACACTTGGAACTTGGCTATAAATACACCACCCCTAGTTACTTGTTACCACTTTGTTGAACATTACAACACACACTCTCCTACTTCTCTCTCTCACCTAAACCCTAGAACACAAACACACTCCATCATTCTTGGATCTTTGGACTTGGATCGACACACACACACACCCCATCAACCGGTTAGTATTTCTTGTTGGTTATTGTTGTATGCTTAGTGTTAAAAATGTTCATGATGTGTTTATAAATGTATGACAAGATTATGTGATAATATGGTAGTTGAGTTATGCATGATATTTGAAAAGAAATCGGTTCATGAATGATCTTGTTATGTGTGGAACTATGCATAAATGTTGATGTTGAAAAATAGATTCATTGTATGTTAAAAATGAATGATGAAATTGGGTTGCACTTGTGATGAAATCGGACCTATAGGGAAACCGAGTTGTATGTTATGCTAAGTGTCTTGATGATTATTCATAGTTGTGGTTGATATAAGTGTTGAAAATGTTATGAACTTGATGAATATGCTTTGAATATGTGAAGAACACTTTGAATGATAGTTAAGAATATGAAAACCCTTGTGATTTTGATCCACATTTGACTAGTAACCTGATTAGGAAATATGTTAGTGGGATTCTATTGGTTATTTCCGGATTTGGGCCTGATTATATTGTACTAATGGGACTGATACACCTGCATCAACACGTGAACTTGAAAACGACAGCTTACCGACTCGCAATCACCCGTTGCGACTCGCAACCACAGCGTGATGACTCGAGACCACGCGGTTGCGACTCGCAACCATAGCAGGACAAGCCGAAACCACAGGATACGAGTCCCGTTGCGACTCGAGACCTCAGCATGATGAACCGAAACCATGGTTGCGACACCGGTTGCGACTCGCAACCATCCATGATCAACACACAGCATGACTCGAGACCATGCTTGCGAGTCCGGTTGCGACTCGAGACCACACTTATTGGGCCTTAGTTAATGGGCCAGACTGATGGGCTTCTGTGTTAACTGCTTTTACGTGTTTGGGCCTAAGTAGTTGGGCTGAACTTGTGAACCGTATGTGCTACTGTTGACTGTTACCTGTGAACTGTGAACTGTTAAACGTGTCTGCCATACGTGTTGAACATTTGTACACTACTTGGTTCGAATCTGATTATACGTGATATCCGTGTTAGGACGTTATTGACTACTTGCGACTTGATTGACTTTCTGTGATTAACTGCCGAGCAAACCGAGGTGAGTTCACACCCTTACAAAGCATGGGATTCCCTGGGTTGGGAACGGGATTCAGGAACGTGGGTTCCTCGTCTACCTTGGGTAGGACGTCAGTGGTTCAGGAATGTGATTCCTCGTCCGGATGGACGGATAAACGTACTAGACTAAAACTCTATCACGAAGTCCCTCCTTTTTGTATCGACTAATCGCCGGGCCAATGGCGAGCGGGTCATTAGTTAGATAGCGCTATTTAGGTCTGACAAGCCTCACACCGTGCCGCAGAGGACGGGCGTGAACTAATGGATCTGGGGCACGTCAATGATGATAGACATTGATGTTTTCAGGGCACATAAACATGACTACAGTCAGCAATCGATACGGTAACGAGTCTAGTATACACATGGGGTAGCCCCCACGGCTGGAGAGCCAGATGATGTACATGGGGTAGCCCCCACGGCCGAAATGCCTGATAACTACATGGGGTAGCCCCCACGGCCGGAGTGCCGGAGTAACTGGGAACGAACTGGTCACGTTTTTAAAACTATGGGGTAACCCCCGCGGCAGGATGCCAGATAAAGTAAACTGTTTTCGAAACAACTAAAACGAACGCCCACCCGTGAACTCACTCAACTAGTTGTTGACTCGTTACTACATGCTTTGCAGGACCATAGGTACTCAGTGGGAGCTTGCATGGAGGAGGATCGTTGTGGGACAGGGATTGCTACAAGACTATGTTAAACTTGAAACTTTTGGAACTTATGTTATAACTTTAAACTTATGCTTCCGCTTGCAACTTAAACTTATTTGTTTTGGAACACCAATCGTGATGGTTAAACTTTTATAACTACTTATATGCTTGTTCAGTATGATTGGTGGCTGGATCCTGGTCAGTCACGCCTCCAAGCGGTAGTACTCCGCAGGTGGGATTTTGGGGGTGTGACACCTTTCGTTTGAATGAAACACAACATGTTTAAATGGTCATGTTTCAAACGACCAGACAAGCTTCAGACGGCCAGGGTGCATTTCAAACGGACTGCTCTCCTAAAATCTATACAAACCCTAATCTAATCACTTTTGAACTCTCATTTAATCTTTCTAGACATAAGACTTGATAAGACGTAGTCAGCAGACATATTAATGCACCAACACATCTTGGGTTTTGTCATATAGTTGTTTGTTATGGTTGAATGCAATGATATTAAGCGAGTCACACCAAATCACGCTTCCGCAAAAGTCAGGGTGTGACAGTTTGGTATCAGAAATTCGATTGTAGCGAACTAGGATTCCTTCTCGAGTCTAGACTACAATCATTAGGACTCTCACGAAAATGTTCTTACAACATGTTTTCATTGCATACACAAAATGCCCAGATCCATGGAACAAACGTTTTACAAAAGGAAAGACACACGATTACAAGGTCACATTGGTGGTTTAGTCTGCATGGGGTAGACTAGGAAAGATAGAGAAAGTTTCATGAAGGATAATGTGGATACATGGTTACGTGATAAAATGCCTTTGTTTGCATATACTGAGTGTTAGTGGTTACTATATGTATATATGTTAGGATTACGACGTTGCAGGCACACATGTTATCCTCAGAGAATGGATTGTAGGATGCCCGTGACCCGATGGTAGTCGCAACAGACGACGAGGTCATGCCCGCGCCAGATATATATACGCCAGACATTGAGAGTGATCCCGACCTGCTGACCGAGGACGGGGACGACTTCCAGCCGTTCGCGCTACCAGACTGTGGCGATGATTTACCCCTTGCTGATGGCTTCCCTAGCGAGGATCCTTTTTGCCATCCCTGTTCCAGTCCATGATCACCTCGTCATTGGTCACCCCGATGGCGAGCACATCGTAGCTCCGATCCTCGATCCTGCTCCTCTTATGGCTATTCCACCCGAGGATTGGCCTTTCGACGATTTGTTCGATGATGACGTTGATTTGTTTGTTGCTGGTCCTCCTGATGACGCCCATGGTGATGGAGAGCTAGACGAGGACGTTGTGGCTATTCCACCTCTCGAGATTCCCGTTATTGAGATTTCCTCTGATTCTAGTTTACACTCTGTCTCAGATTCCTTTGAGCCTATGACGTCTTCAGCTTTGTAGGCAGTTGGATTACAGCGTTATGCCACTAATTCTGATGATGATACGGACATGTCAGCTGCACCATGTCCTCCACACGACCCCGAGCTTGATCCCGAGCTAGATCTTGATCCTTTTAATCAGCCTGATGTTGCACCTGCTGATCCTGAGCTGATACTTGACCCAGACCCTATTCCTTTTGGCTTACCAGACATTGCACCCCTTATACCTGACCCAGTTCCTGCACCTGTTGACCCTCATGTTGTTGAGCTGTTTGTTCCTGCACCCGCACCTGCTGATGTTGCTCCTTTTCCTCCTGTGGAGTCCGACGTCCATCGCACTGATTTGCCTATCGTCTTCCTTCAGGACATACCCGCACCCCGTCCAGGGGAAGGTACTTCTGGTCAGCACCCGCGTGACGATCCTTTTGTTTCAGCAGCTTTTCCACAGATCCCTCAGTCTGCACCGTTTTCTGCATTTACTTCTTCACCACTTGATGAGCCATTCCGATGGTCCCCACCATATTCCATGCCGACCTCAGACCCCTACCATCCCTCGCATTTTGTTGGCTATACGCAGGATGAGTTACTTTATTCGCTTCAGCTTCGATTTGAAGTTATGAGTCACAGAGTCTTGGAGCTTGAGTCGATACCGCGTCCTTTACCGTGTCCTTGTCAGCCTGCTTTTGTTCCCCCACGTTCATCATCATCTCCTTTTGCACGTCCACCTGTTCCTCTTACTCCTTTTCCAGGTTGCTACTTGCTTCGTGATGTGTGCAAACTCGAGGAGGAGCTCGCACATGTTCTCAGCTTGATTTTCCTCCCTCCTCCTCCTCCGCCATCAGTACAATAGGTTTTTGGTCTTATGCAGATGCATTACCTTAGGGGAGAGCACTACTATTGAGCCAAGATAGTGAAGACTTTTGAAGACCACCCTTTTGACTATGTGATCTTTATACATTGACAGACTTATTGGACAAGGGTAGTGTGACCCTATATCCCTCTTGATGAGATACACCTTGCAAACAATGTGACTGTGGTCGGTAATTAATGAAAGCTCAGTCGTCATATTCTCACTAAACACTTTGTTGATTTAATTGTTGTGCTATGATTTTGTTATTGCATGATTGTTTGCTATGACGAATGCTTATATATACACGTACATACGACCTTTAGATGACTATTTACTTACTTGACAAATAGGACCTGACCTATCCGATCTTCTTCTTAGAAGATGTCGCCTCGAAGGAACATCGATACCAACAACCCTCTGCAGACGACAGAGGTGGAATTACAAGAGCGCATCTCACAGGCCATCGCCCAGCACGAGGCCCTTTGCTCCGAACACAGCGGAGGTATCTCAGGTGATAATCCACCCAATGGTAATGTTTAGTCACTTAAGACACCTTACAAAACGTTTGGACATTTCCAACTGTGCTTTGCTAATGCCTTATGTGAATGATGTTGCGTATGTCGTAGGCTGCACTTACAAGCAGTGCTTGGGTTGCAAGCCCTTGGATTTTGACGGCACTGAGGGTGCCGTAGCTTTTGTGCATTGTGTTGAGAAGACGGATTCTGTTTTGCGATTGAGCAAATGTACTCCAGAGAAACAAGTCACGTACATATCTGGACTATTTCTAGATGGGGCTCTGTCATGGTGGAACCTTCAGGTTCAGGCGTTGGGCGAGGCTGCTGCATATGCTTTGACATGGGACGAACTGAAAGAGCTGATGCGTAAGAAATATTGTTCGAGGGCGGAAATCCAGAAGTTGGAAACTGAATTTTGGAACTTGAAAATGGAAGGTTCAAAGATAGTTGAGTATGTGTAGAGATTTCATGATTTATCGCGAGTTGTTCCATATCTGGTGGAACCAGAGTTTAAGAGGATCGAAAGTTTCATCTATGGATTGGCACCTCAGATTTTGAGCATGGTGACAGCATTGAAGCCTCCAACAATTACCAGTGCTATCGACATAAGTGTGGCGCTCACTGAAGAAGCAGTTAGACTGGGAAAATTTTCAATCTCGGAGGAGAAAAAGGAGACACATGTGGAGCCATCTAGAGATAACAAGAGAAAGTTCACAAATTTTAAGAGGGGTACTCGAGCGAAAAACAACAACAATGCCAAAAAGGGAAAAGAGTACATGCTGAAAAATAAAATAAAATAAAAACAGATAGACAAGATGAATCACTTGGATCCGACTCGCCTTTAGTGTAACCTTTGATGATTTCCGCACTTTTGCAATTTTTAAGAGATTATCTTAGTTATAGTAGTAGGCCCCTCTTTTGAAGGTGACGTTACCCTCAACCCAGTAGTTTGAGTCAGCAAGGATACAATCCTAAAGGGTCGGAATATTGGAAGATAATTAATTAAGTTATTAATGCGTAATGTGGTTGGCCCCTCTTTTAAAGGTGACGTTACCCTCGGCTAAGTGGTTTGAGTCAGCAGGGATACAATCCCAAGTAGCCGAGTTAATGTATTAATAGTAGTTTGCATATGATGGGATCAAGCCATTCGCACCCCCGCCATCCAATACAAGTGGGTATTGAAGGAGGTCCTAGTAAGCTTGATCCAGGTCCTTGCAGGATCTATACACTGAACAAGGCAAGAACCTTACCAAACCATTCCCTTAACCCCCGACCAGGTAGCCAACATATCTCTATATAGACCGTGGAGATATGAATGGTGAAAATCTTTTATTTTATATAGACAGTAAAATAATGCCAAGACACCACGGACAAATGATAAGAAAGTTTCACCTTCAACATAAGAAACTAGTTATTAAAGTCATTAATACAAAACCATATAAAAAGTGTGAAAAGATTAAAAATCAAAAGTATTACACTAAATGCTTGTCTTCACCAAATGATGTAAGAGACTTAGGCAAACATGGCCTTTGATTGCCAAGAACTCTTACTATCAATCTTGGATCCCGAGACTACTACACACACTCTAAGATGGATGATGGATGATGGTGGTGGAGTGTGGGTGAAGTGGGAGAGAGGTGTTTTGCCAAGGGATGCCTTTGAAGTGAACCAAGCACCCCTATTTATAGCCTGCACAATAGCCCAGACACAACCCCGTGTCCGCTGGGCACGACCCCGTGTCTGCTGGGCACGGCCCCGTGTCCATCCTTTTTCTCTTTCTTCATTAATTGCAATTGTCTGTATAAGGCTCCACATGCCCCCGTGTTCGCTAGGCATGACCCCGTGTGTAGAAGCGTATCTGTACTATCAACATTTGCTGGATTCAGCGAATCTTAGCGTTGACCACGGCCCGTGTTGAGCTGGGCACGCCCCCGTGCTGGGAATGGAAGCTTCTACAACTTTGTCTTTTCTGCAGACACCTAGCCACGCCCCCATGTCCGCTGGGCACGGGGTCGTGGTGAGCTGGGCACGCCCCATGGTGAGCTGGGCACAGCCCCATGGTCAGCTTATGTCTTCTTGTTTTTCCTTTGGGAGATGCTCTCAAGGGGTCGGGCATGCCACGTCTATTCCTTTTCTTTGTATTTATGTTAGTTTATGCTGCATATTTGTTCCTTTTGTTCGTTTAAGCTCATTTGGTCCTGAAAATACAAAAGGAAGACAAAAGCACACTTTTACACACATCAGGCCTTAGATTTCTTCTTAATCTAAAAACAATTACTTGTATTCCTTTGTGTTTGTAAAACAATATAATCAATATAATCAAACTTTAGTACCATGTGTTGTGCGCAATTTGTAAAGTGACTCCCCGACGATTCCGTCGGGGGTTGTATACGCGATCGTGGTGTTACAAGTTAAACCTAGGTTTTGAACTTGTGTGTGTATATAATCACCCGATGCAGCCTTTGCACGCATTTCGAGTTTGTTCATCTTTATACAACACATGCTTATCACACTAGATATGGTGGGTAAAATTTTCAATTTCAAAGTCATGAATGCCAGAGGTATCACGAAGCCCATGGTCAGCTTCTGTCTTCTTGTTTTTGCTTTGAGAGATGCTGTCGAGGGGTCGGGCATGCCACGTTTATTCCTTTTCTTTGTATTTATATTAGTTTATGCTACATATTTGTTCCTTTTGTTCGTTTAAGCTCATTTGGTCCTGAAAATACAAAAGGAAGACAAAAGCACACTTTTTCCAACATTGGTACTAAAAAAGGGTTAGTTTTATGCGTCATTTGATGCAATTTATATGTTGCATTTTACACACATCAGGCCTTAGATTTCTTCTTAATCTAAAAACAATTACTTGTATTCCTTTGTGTTTGTAAAACAATATAATCAATATAATCAAACTTTAGTACCATGTGTTGTGAGCAATTTGTAAAGTGACTCCCCGACGATTCCATCGGGGGTTGTATACACGATCGTGGTGTTACAAGTTAAACCTAGGTTTTGAACTTGTGTGTGTGTATATTCACCCGATGTAGCCTTTGCACGCATTTCGAGTTTGTTCATCTTTATACAAACATGCTTATCACACTAGATATGGTGGGTAAAATTTTCAATTTCAAAGTCATGAATGCCAGAGGTATCACGAAATTGGCTTTTGTGACTTTGTTTGGTAATGTATCACTTGCATGGCAGTACTACCGGGCTTGTAGTTGTTGACTTTTGATAAAGTCAACGGTCAAGCATAAATATTTCCAACGTAGGAACTTATGTCCATATTGATGTAGTAGACCATATTAACGACACCATATACATTTCATGCTCATGTTTTAGGACACATACAGCCACATGATTTATTAATTACATCATGCACATATATAACCAATTCAGTACAAACTAAGGCTCTCATGATCTTACAATTGTCAACCACATTCAAAGTTATAAATTTAACATAATCTCAACATCATTCTTTACAAGTAAGTCCACAAGCTAAATATTTAGTACACATCCATTTCTAAATTAAAATTAAGCAACTAGTCCGACACATGGTGTGCACCACCAACTAAATATGGAGTACAAACTCCTAAAGCATACTTTTACCAAAATCATTTCATCAACTAAATACCCACATGTATTCCATCCATGACACATATCTCATGCTAACTTAACTATCAAACACCTGATTATCACATTCTATATGTAATTACCAAATTCTTGCATACAATTTCACCTTTTAACTTCACCTAGTCATTTCATCAAACACTTGGCGTACGTACTAATATCTAAGAGTTCATCACATATAACATAATATATGAAGAATTGAACTAAGATTGGACATGGGTGACATACCATGTCGCCATCTTTACCACCAATGGTGGGGGTTCACCTCCAAACATCAAATTACTCAAAATCCTTCATAATCCAAGTTTTATTGGTTGATCTACCACCCCTAACCAACCCCCCCTCCCCCCCCCCCAAAAAAAAAAAAAAAAAAAAAAAAACTACACCTAAACAAAAAACCAAAAAAACCTAACTACCCCCACCGCCAAAAACCTAAAAAAAACCTAACACCCCACCTCCCACCCACAAAAACCTAAAAAACCTAACCCCCACCCCTAAAACCTAAACCCCCTTCCCCTACCTACCCCACCCAAGCTAAATGTAAAAAACTAAACCATAAATCTAAACCCCACAACTAAATGCTAATTTTTTTAAAAAAAAAATTTATCATATATATATATATATATATATATATATATATATAGGTACGAGATTAGGAGAAAACGGTGAAAAGTGTTAAAACGGTGGGAACGGATCCTTGCCGGCCACGTGGTATTGCGCGCTAAATGATGTGAAGCGGTACGATTGTCATTGTCCATGTTCCCCTAAATAATGGCGTTATGATTCCGTTCCAAACAAAATTTCAATAGAAATGGCGTTTTGATCGTTATGCTTGTTTTCAGTTGCGTTTTTTAAGTAATTTTTATGCCATTTATGTTTCAATGACGTTATATCGATATCCAACAGATATGACATTTTGGTCCTTTTTTACTTGTTTCAATGGAGTTTTTTTTTAACATTTTTTTGGAATGTTGTTTATGTTTCAATGGTTACTATTTGTTAATTATTCAAATCATGGTGTTTTCATTAACATGTTTTATTTATTGAAGACCATGCGGTTTTGGCGTGTTGCAAGCATTGGAGGATATAACCACACCAGTTCAGTTGGTTTATTTGAACATTTGGTTTAACGTTGTATTGTTGCCAACATTTAGGTTGTTTGTTCTTTCATTGTAATTTTCAACCAACCAGTACCTAAGCATTGTTGGTACGCTGTCTATTTTCATCTTTAGTGCAGCACCAAACCCCATGTGTTCTACTGCCTGTCTTTGATTTTGGTTTAGATTTATAAACCAACCAGTCAAGTTTGTAGGTTTTACTCTAGACAAAACCCTAGCCCCACTGAACTCCTAAAATGGTTCTTCCTCAACCTGAACATCCTGATTTAAGGCCTTCCTCTTATTAGCGTTGTGGGCCTTGCCTGTGAGCACATTTATTCTCACTCTCAACCCCTCTTTGCCTATAAAACATGATTAATTTTCATGGTGTTTTAGTTTATGGCATTTGGTAACATAAATGATACATGTTTTTCACAAGACAATCACAGATGATACACGGTGTTTAACAACACAAATCTATCAAATGATACATGTTTTGGCGTTTAGTAACAAATCTACCAACTGATACATGTTTTGGCGTTTAATAACACACACACGAATGATATATGTTGTTCAATAAGACAATCATTGATGATACATGGCGTTTAATAACACAAATGATATATGTAAAATTGTGTTCTCATACATTTAAACAATATTAAACAAACGATACATGTTCTAGCGTTTAGTAACAAAGTATCAAAGTATTACATGATATATGGAGTTTTACAAACAAACATCATAAAAAGTAAAAATCTGTACCATGTTCTCTTATTTTCTTCTTTCGTTGCTCGGTGGTTTTTTTGGCGTTTTGGAGCAAATGACCATTCCTCTTCCACACTCATAGAAACTGCGAATTTATTGTTAAAATTAGAACGCCAAAAACATCATAAAACTAACACAATGTAAATCGAAGTTCACTCACTATTTTTTTTGCCTCTGGATCTGGTTAGATCTTTCGACGCCGTAATATTTGTTGTTTCGCGTTTTCTAGGGTTTTCGCGTTTTCCGTAAGAGTTGAGGACGGTTCTCTGGGAAGTATATATGTTTCGGTCACATTTGATGTGTTTTTGCATATGAACATTTACCTTTTTGCCCTTATTGAAGCGCGTACACTTTAAAAAGTTAATGTTATTTACGAAAACACCACCGTGCAATCATAGCCATCAGTTGTTTTGATCTGACGATCCATAATCATTCTCACTGTTCTCCCACTTCTCACCGTTTTCCCTAAATCCTGATCTTATATATATACTTACATATATATATCTATATATATATACATGCATACATATATAGACATATATATATATATAAGGTTCTATGCAAACACTTAATATTACGAGAAGACACAGAACAAAATGAATAACCTATTGTTTCAATCCTAAAAACCTAAAAAGGAAAGAAAATGTTATAAACGTAAGATTTACTGTTTCTCACACTATCATTCAGAACAAAATATGAAAAATTTTTAGTTTTTATATAATCTATACATATGTAAGTTATGTGTAGGTTAAATTACCTACATGTAGGTAGGTTATGTGAAGGTAGAAATATATGGTTTTTTTAGTTATGTATAGGTTAAATTACCTACATGTATGTAGGCTATGTGAAGTTAGAAATATATGGTTTTTTTATGTATATAAAATATACATATGAATGTAGGAAACACAAAATTTTAAAAAAAACATGAAACTTAAATCCCAGAATTTAGTAATTTAGGGTTGTTTTTTTGTTTCTCGTAATAACTCATAATTTATGTAGAGAGAGCGCACTACGTTGGAACCTAAAAATGGACGAAAAGGGCAAGGATACTGTTAGAAAACTGTTAATCTTGAATAGAGATTTCCTTAGGGTTTTGCATAATGAGAAAATAATGTTCATACGATGTTGATGATCTGAATGTTAGGATACATGAGTATATATACATGGATTAGAATGGCGATAACTGCCATATATATATGAACTTACGATAGGCAAATATAAACATAAAATAATAATATTAATAACATCTAGCTTATAAATATATATCTAACACCTTCCCGTAAGCTAGATCATCTCAGCGACATGTGAAGAAGTCCCTTTAGCCGAGTGAAATCCTTCGGCTGCAATGCTTTTGTCATAATGTCTGCCATTTGATCTTTCGTTGCACAAAAGATAACAATTACTTCCCTTTTTCTTGATTAAATCCCAGATGAAATGATACTTAACCCTTATATGCTTTCTTTTTCCATGATAAACGGGATCTCTTGCCAAACAGATGGTTGACTTATTGTCACAATATATTGGAATTGAGTAATCATTCTTTCCTTGCAGATCATCTAGAATTCCTTTGATCCATATGGCTTGATAACCAGTTAAGGACAAAGCCATATGTTCAGCTTCTGTTGAAGACAGTGCTACCACCTTTTGCTTCTTTGATTGCCATGATATAGGACCAGATCCTAAATGGAAAATATGTCCGGATGTACTCTTGCTATCATCTATATTTTCTGCATAATCACAATCACTAAAATCCATAAGATTCTTCTTTCCTCCTTTTGAATATGTAATTCCTTGATCTTGTGTCCCTTTAATGTATTTCAGTATGTGTTCAACTGCTTCCCAGTGACTCTTCTTTGGACACTCCATAAATCTGCTTACTTTTCTTACTTCAAACATGATGTCCGGTCTTGTGTTGGTTAAGTACATCAGACTTCCAACTAAACTTCGATATACACCCTCATCTACGAAGTCTTCTAGGTCATCTTTGGACAACTTTAGTCCATATTCCATCAGAGTAGAGACGGTATTGCATTGGGTCATCCTGTATTTCTCTAACAAATTTCTCATGTATTTTCTTTCTGAGAGAATGATATTCCCATTCTCATAAAGTACCTCCATGCCAAGGAAACAGTGTAACCGACCCATGTCAGTTATTTCAAACTCCTTATTCATTGAGCTTTTAAATTATGTAATTAAACTCATGGAGTTGCTTGCAATTATTAAGTCATCTACATACAGGCATATCACTAGCTTTCCTTCTTTGGTGTCTTTGATGTAAATAGTGTGTTCATAAGTGCATTTCTTAAACTAGTGTTGCATGAAGTATGAATCTATGCGACTGTACCATGCCCTATGTGCTTGTTTTATACCGTATAGAGCTCGTTTGAGATGGCATACCTTTCTCTCTTCTCCTTGTTTAATGTATCCTTGAGGTTGTTCTATGTAGACTTGCTCTTTTAACTTCCCGTTTAAGAAGGCAGTTTTGACATCCATTTGATGAAGATGCCATCCATATTGTGCCGCTAGAGCCAACACTAAACGAACCGTTTCGAATCTTATTACTGGTGCAAACACCTCTTGATAGTCTATTCCATATTTTTGCTTGTATCCTTTTACTACCAATATGGCCTTGTATTTGTCTACATTCCCTTTTTCATCATACTTCGTTTTATAAATCCACTTCACACCTATTGGTTTTTGATGTTTTGGAGGATCTACTAGTTCCCACGTTTGATTTTTATTAATTGATTCCATCTCTTTATCCATTGCTTCTAACCACCTCGAAATCTTGCTTGTCTCTTCATAGGTTGTCGGATCAGTGCTTGTGTAAAGAACAAAATTCACCGCTTGACTTTCATTGTATTTTTGTAACACTTCTGCATCTGTAAGTGCTCTTGAATCTCAGTATATGTTGTTGATACTCTTAGTTTGAATAACTTCATTTTCTGAATCAGTTGACGAGGAATCATCATCCTACTGTTGAACATGATCTGCAGCCGAATTACTATCATTTTGTTGGTTGTTGTTATTTGTTTCCTGACTTTGTTCTTCATTCACAGAATCATTTACAGAATCTGCAGCCGAATTATTTGTTTCCTGACCTTGTGTCGTATTAGACAAATTATCATCCTGGACTTGTCTCTCGTTGTCATCGGTAATAATAAATGGAACATCTGATGCTTTAGAATCGAAGATCCACCTTTTTTTTCATCAAATACCACGTCACGGCTGATGATGATCTTGTTGGTTTGAGGATTATATAACTTGTATCCTTTACTGTTTTCACTATAACCAACAAAGATTGTCTTTTCAGTTTTATTGGACAATTTGTCTCGATGTTGTTTAGGGACATGAACATAAGCTAAGTAGCCAAACACTTTCAGATGTTCCACATTTGGTTTCTGTCCGTTCCATGCTTCATATGGAGTGATGTTTGGTCTAGTTTTTGTAATGGTTCGATTAAGGATATAGGTAGTGCATGATACTGCTTCAGCCCAATAACAATTCGGTAGTTGTTTGATGTTCATCATGCTTCTGCTTAGTTCCATTAATGTCCTGATTTTTCATTCGGCTATTCCATTTTGTTGAGGTGAATAACTATTCGTAAGTTGATGACGAATTCCATTAAGTTTCAGATAATCTTGAAACATTTTGCTACAATATTCTCCTCCACGATCCGTTCTTAAAGTTTTAACCAAATGATCTGATTGCTTCTCATTCAAAGCTTTAAACATCTTAAAATAATTTAATGCCTCAGACTTGAATTTAAGAAAATATACCCATGTCTTCCGAGTATAATCATTGATGAATGTGATAAAATATCTACATCCACCTATTGATTCCGTTCTCATCGAGCCGCATATATCGGAATGGACGAGTTGTAGAGGTTCATTTGCTTGCCACGTCGTTCTCTTTGGTAAGGGTTTTCTTGCTTGTTTTCCCGATACACATCCCTCACATACACTGTCGTCCTTTTTCATTTTTGGCAGTCCAACCACTAGTTCCTTGTTTCCCATATCAATCAAGGTGTCCATGTTCACATAACCATAACGTTTATGCCATAGGTTTGAAGTATTCTTTATTGTCATATTCATGGCAAACTGTAAATCACTTTCGGGGTACAAGGGAAACATCTTATTGTTCGTCATCTTGACAATACCCATAACTTCACTACTCGCATCTTTGATGATGCATCTGTCCTTTTGAAATGAGACTTCATACCCCTTTTGTATGAGTTGTCCCACACTTAATAGGCTCTGTTTCAAACCCTTCACATAAAACACGTTTGGTATCTTCCTTGCTCGTCCTCGTATCGAAATAGAGACATCTCTGCTGCCCAATACCTCCAACCGTTTGTCATCACCCGTCCTCACCTCTTTCTTTAGTGATTCTTCAAGCAGGGTGAACAATTCTCGGTTTCGTCTCATATGATTGTTACAGGCGCTATCAAGATACCAACAGTCGTTTTTGACTGTTTCTTCCATATTGAATATCATAAACATAGTGTCTTCTTGTTCATCGGTTTCGTCTTCCTTGTGAATTAATACATTATCTGATCTTTCACCTTCATCCTTTCGTTGGCAGAACTTGGCGGTGTGACCAAGTTTGTGATAATTAAAACATCTTATCGAATTCATGTTCCGACCCCTGTTCTTGCCTCGTCCTCTCCCTACAACATCGTTTCTAGAGAGTTGTTTGTATCGGTTTTGATTGGTGTTTAAAACTTGAAATGCATGTTCCACGGGATTATCATCATACCGCTTCAATCTCAATTCATGAGATTGAAGAATCCCCATTAATTCTTTAGTGGATACATCTTCCAAGTTTTTTGTTTCTTCTATAGCGATTACAACTGACTAACTTCGTAAAATTTTCTCTACAATTCGCTATTCATCTATTTTTTCTTCGTTCATTCTTAATTGATTAACTATGTGGGTCGTTCTGTTGAAGTAATCTTCGATAGAATCACCCTCTTTCATTTTCAATGAATCGAATTCACATCTAAGAATTTGAAGTTTCACTGTTTTTACCCGATTCTCTCCCTTGTATGACTTGTGCATAATATTCCATGCTTCCTTCGCTGATTTTTCCAGAGCGATTCTTTCAAAACCGTATCGATCACTGATTGTAAGATTATGTGCAGTGCCCGTTTATCTTTTTTGATTGAATCGCGATACGTTGTGGTTGCCTCTTCGGTAGGATTTGATCCCAGTTCTTGATATCCATCATCGACGATGTTCCGTAATTCTTGAGACTCGAGTAGAACTTTCATTTGTATGTGCCAATGGTAATAATTCTATCCAGTCAACTTGGGGATCTGCGTTTGAATTCCTTATACTTGATTCATGTTACTTGAACGAAGATTTTAGCGTGAACCAGATGTTTGAGGCTTGGATCGAATGTGGCTCTGATACCACTTTGTTAGAAAATTGTTAATCTTGAATAGATATTTCCTTAGGGTTTTGCAGAATGGGAAAATAATGTTCATACGATATGAATTGATGATCTAAATGTTAAGATACATGAGTATATATACATGGATTAGAATGGCGATACCTGCCACATACATATGAATTTATGATAGGCAAATATAAACAAAAAATAACAATATTAATAACATCTAGCTTATAAATATATATCTAACGGATACCACTGATCATTAGAGTGGACGGGGCAACCTGTTATGAGCAACATATAACGCGTCGAACACCGTGATACACCACTGCTGGTTCCGTGTATCACGTGCGGTAAAACTTAAGCGTGCTCGTGATCACGCATGGAGAAACATTATTTTTGAACCGTTGTGAGATATGTACGTTTGAATTTGACCGTTTGGATTTTATAATAAAAAACTTGAACACTATATATATATATGTATATATATATATATATATATATATATATATATATATATATATATCACTACATTCTACATATTTCACCCACACATTCTGTCACACCCTGGCTTCGCGGAAGCGTGGGTTAATTTGGTGTGACTTCTTAATACCATAGCTTAATCACAACAAAGCTATATGAAAATAAAACCATGCAGATCATCCATTGATTAAAGTCTTAAAAACAAAATACCACAACATTGTTTGATACGCTGATACATGCATCAAGTTTACAGCCCTACGAAATAAAAACATTGTTCAGAAGACACAAACACAAACATGAAGTAAATGCAGTTTAAGAACTGTGACTCGTCCAGGTAAAAGCCACAACCCCTAAACGTGGATGATCTCATAACTCTTACGCAGCGTGAAAGCGTAGCATACCATGCCAGATCCTTAATTCCCTGAAATACATGTAAGTTGGAAAAATCAACAAAAATGCTGAGCGAGTTCATGTGTAGTGAGTATATAAAACCTTTGTAAGTATAAAAACCCTGGTATGTAGCAAATAAGGAAATAAAGAGATCACCAATGGTTGGCAAGGCCATTGATATGTGTGAAGTGTAGTAGGAAGACTCAAACCTAGCAGATTTTTGCGTCGGGCTCAAAGTCACCCCGAGGTCCGTTCTGTTGGGCCTGGGGCTGGGCTCGCTACACCTAGATAGATCTACCGCTACTGACCCTCGGTCCTACACTGAGGATTAATGGCCTTCAGTTCCCGCCTACTCACTCACATGATCTAAGTAGTAACCCTCCTTACGCTAACCATACCATGTAAAAAGTATTCGTAAACATTGTAACATGTATTTCACCCCCGCAGTTTAAAAACTGAAAACAGTTAAGAGAAAAGGGGGGACATGAACTCACAGAAGTGCATCTCGAAACAGTATCTCCCAGTCAACCTGCTGCGTAACGACCTACACATACTAACTTCTATTAGACGGACGGCCGTGTCTTAGCTTAAGGTTAAAGTTCTTTTCGGAAATAGTTAGACAACTATTTCGTGTGTACACTTCTTAATTATTTAGTATTTTTTTATACCTTCCCAAGGATGGGGGTTTTAATGCATGTGGGTTTGTATAATTCCATGAATATATTATTAAGTCCCACTTAATATAATATATTTTAGTTCATTCGTTTAAAACATTCTATCTCCAAAATATAATTATTTTTCCCAAAAATATTATATTTTATTCCATGTAATTCCCAAAATAATACTTTTATCGAAATACGCATTTAAGAGTATTTTTTCCGAAAATACATAAGTTACGCTGTAAAGTTTGGGTGGTAACGATAATACCGGTGTAACTTAAATATTTATTGTGAAGGCGTTGGTATTATTTTGGAGTCGTTAATATTCAATATGTTCCAGTAATATTATTTTTACTCTAAAACAAAATAATCATGAAATCACACAAATGTTACTATGAAAAATATATATTCTAAATATATATTTAGCAAGTTTTATTTATGAAAATTCCACCTCCGACCCTTGGTAGTTTTTGTAATAAAAATTTATGGCGAAGTTTGTTTGGAAAACAAGTTAAAAATATATTCACAACACTTGTTGTAAAATATTTTCCAAGTGTTATATTTCTGGAAAAATTTCGCCAGAGTTTCCTCTGTAACTGGAGGTGGCCACGCTTACAAGCGTATCATTTTCTTTTAAAAATTCAATCAACAATTTTCCCAATATCAACAAACAATATTCAAACGCTAAACTAGTCAAAACAAGTATAAATCGCAAACACATGAACTTGTAAGTTGTGTAAAAGTATGCAGTAACTTTCCAATATTTTTAGTAGATTCTCTTTACCTTTAAGAATGAAATCGGTTTCTTGGAAGCTTTATTTTTAAAGAAAATGCAAGTTTACAACTTCTAGTTCAAGGATTACGAAAATATTTCTTTGTTAAAACCTTTTGTCAAACAAGTGTTTACTCACTTGTTTGTTCACAAAAACACCTTTGTTTTAAGAAAGATCCGGCTTTTAAACATGATTTCATTTTACACTTGGTTCTTCGAAAATACCACTTGTAGATCCTTAGATCTACTAGTTTTGAACTCCATTTTACGAGAAAAATCACTTTTACACAGGTTCATGTTTATGTTGTGGAAAGATTCGTTATCTTGCAACTTTCACATTTAAAATATCACTAGTTCATGTTCCATGAACATGAACTAGCATGGTTAGTCGACGATCCGTTCCACTACTAGCATTCAACAACATAAAATAATCATAACAAAACAAGTTTCATAAGTTTTACATGATTATTTACTCTTTATCCTCCTTGTTTGTCATTCTTACAAGACTGTAAATTTTGATCTTAAGTGTTCATGAATTTTAACCGTTAAACTTCTTATTAACCACTTCAAACATGAACAAGAGAGTGATTAGATGCACTTACAACTAGCTCAAGGCTAGGGAAGAAATCAAGCGAAAACAAGGTGGTTAATAGCGTTGTAGAGAGGTCCTTGTGATTCCGTAAGCACCGAGCTTCCTTGTATATGATCCTTCACCTTTGTATGTGAGTAAAATGCCTTGATCAAAACTTGAAAGTGAGGGTGGATGTGGGTGTGTGTTCGGCCGAGTATCAAAGAGGAGAGGGAGAGATGAATTGTGATTTTGTTAAGTGTGGTTTAGTGAATGGTGAAGTGATTACCCCTTGTTCTTATTTATAGACCATTCATTTTAATTAACCAAGGGATATTGTGCTTAGTGGATATTAGACAAGAACGATTATAATATTCAAAATTGTGAGGGTGTGTCCCACATGGGACGATTTCGGTCAAGGGGGGGGGGTATTAGTGTATTATGTGTGTTGTAATTTATAACGGGTGTTAGGGTATTCGGGGACCCTAACTGGCTCAGAAAAGGAAAAATAGTGTCATTGACAATATTTCTATGTTCCGGGTAAAGTCTGGTTGTTCGGTTGGATACTGATCCGTTAAAGTGCTTAATAAGCATTTTAAGTGTCCTTAATGTTATTTTTAGTGACACAATGAATTCCCGACACTTTGGAAAGTGTCCAGTATTATTTTCCCATGTTTTTGCACTTTACTAGTTAGCTTAAATGCTAAATTTTGTGGTAGAGTGCAGGATTTTTGTGTTTAAATCATGTTTTAGGCACAACCGGTCACTATAACTTTCACCTAGTGACGCAGTTCTACAATCCTCACCTCCCTACACTTCCTTCTAGTGTAGTAAACTATTCCCGGCTCATACTGGCCTTAGAGACAGTGTCTGTCTAGTGCTGGCTATGTCAGCACGTTTACTGGGTTATCCGTTCATTGTGCTACTGTGCTATTGTGCATCAAGTTTGTCACTGTAGTTTGTATGTAAATAATGCAGTGACAGTTAATAGAGTATGATGCATGTATAAGTATGTATCAGAATTCACGTAGCAGTTTATCCACAATTGTAAGCAAGCACAGTAATTAAGCATTAATTAAATAGTAATTAATTCGTACGGATACCTGATTTGGTGAGGGTTGTCACACACTCTACATATTTCACCCACACAAAAACATAAATTTATAATACTTTCTTGGGTAAAAGATGGAATTTCCTACAGATTCATTTCCGATGGACATCGATAGCGATAGCGAAGTGTCTTCCGACAATGAGACACTTGAATTTTTCGAGAAGGTGTATAACGAACTTGAATGTTCGAGCCGCCCAAAGAAGAAATGGTGGATCGTGATCGTATACATGCAAACAAAGTGTTAATGAAGGATTATTTTGTGGAGAATCCGGTCAACAATGCCAAAACGTTTAGAGATCAGTTTCATTTACCAAAAGATTTATTTTTAAAGATTGTTGGAGACATCGAAGCAAGCGAAGTATGGTTTCAAGAATGTTACGACGGGAGGGGCAAACGAAGTTTCACGCCGATACAAACATGCACATCCGCCATTCGCCAACTAGCGACCGGTAACCCTCCTGATCAATATGATGAATACTTAGCTATGTCAGGCAGAACTTCACGTGAATGTTTGAAATTCTTTTTTAAGACAATCATTAAATTGTATGCCAAAGAGTTCCTACGTAAACCAATGAGACACGACATCACACGTATTTACGACGCGCATGAGGCTAGATGGCATTTTCCAGGGATGATTGGTAGCATCGATTGTACACATATCGAATGGAGAAATTGTCCAAGAGAGTTGCGAGGGGCGTATGTTAGGGGTGACGTCAAAAGACCAACCATTATACTTGAAGCGGTGACGTCGAATGATTTATGGTTTTGGTGTTCTTGGTTCAAACAATGACATCAATGTTTTGTACACATCGCCGTTGTTTCAAAGTGTAATAGATGGTACCGCACGCTTTTGTCCATTTTATGTTAACGATAGATATTACAAACCATGCTTTCTTCTTGTCTATGGTATCTACCCATCATGGCCTTTTTTTGTGAAAGCTCCAACATTTCATGTCGAGGTTAAAGAAAAGTCGTTCAAGAGGTTGCAAGAATCAGCAAAAAAGATGTGGAGAGGGCTTTTGGTGTTTTAAAGGGTAGATGGGGCATACTAAACCGACCGGTTCGTGCGATGAATAAGAAAACAATACATAGCATAGTATATGCATGTATCATATTGCACAATATGCTAATAAAAGAAGATGGACGTGCAATATCTCCAGATTGGGCGTCGGATCTGTTGGTACACTATATCTATCGACTTCGTCTTGGATCGAGTCTTACATTGCATTGTATAGATTAGGGCACGTTTTACGAGAAAATAGGAGAATGTATGTATTTTAGGAGCTGATTTCGCTCATAGGGTCAAATAGTTGCTGATTTCGCTTATTTGGACAAAGCTGATTTCGCTCTTCTGGAGAGGTGTCCCTTGGAGCAAAATCTCAACACTATATATATGTATCATGAGCAAAATCAAGAAGAACGGTTGTACGATTTCCATACCGAAGTGCTGCTGGTGTGAAGACTGCTTGTAATTGCGTTCAAATCAATACAATCAGTAGTTAAAGTGAAGAATCAGCTGTTTCTAGCTTTGTTTCTTGTTATTCCGCACCTGAAACAGAGTAGAGCTTCTCTGAACGACTCATTCGGGTCAGATCGCGATCCTACAAGTGGTATCAGAGCTCAGGAGGAGGAGTTCTGCAGAGATTAGCTGGATTTCATCAAGATTTCTTACTTCTACACCTTCTTTCTTCACCAGATTGAGATTTACCGGTCAAAATTCGTTCAAAATTTCACAGACTGTAGATAATTGGACATAGACAAATCCCTGAAAGTTTGACACTGAAATTCGGACTAAAAATGGATCAAATTGACCTCCGATCAGATTTCGCTCTTACGGACAAATTCTAATTTCGCTTATCGTTACCATTAGATTTCGCTCCAGTGGACATTATTTCTTGGGATTTCGCTTCAAAGACCAATTAATTTCGCTCTTGTGTCACAATATCAGAGATTTCGCTCATATGAACATATTGATTTCGCTTTTAGGGTTTCTGGGATTTCGCTCTTAGTACACAAGTATCTAATTTCACTCATAAGTCACTGATTTTGAAAAACGTGATAAATCATCATGGATACCGAGTTTTATAACGCGTTTGCAACACCGTCTAGTCCGTCTGTCATTGCTCAAGTTATGAATTTGGAATATGAGACAGGAACCACCCAAAAGCCCCCGAAATTGATGAGTATTGAAGAATACTATGGGTGGAAAGACATATTCGAGAACTGGGTTCAGGCAAACCATCTTAGGTCTTGGGAATGTATACTGAAGAAATATGTGTTGCCTCGAACAGATTTGCAGGTTCTCAAAGAGTTATCTGAGTTCACAGATCAAGAACGGGTTATGTACAAAGCTGGGAAAATGATGATCAGTTTGCTTCAGCAAGCTATCAAAGAAGACATTTTCATTCTGCTACAGCACGACAAAACTGCAAAATCAATCTAGGATGCACTTAAAGTCAAATTTGAGGGTAGTGAGAACATGATAAAGAGCAAGAAGGCGTTGCTCAAGAAAGAGTTTGATCTGTTTAGCAGTTTACCGGGAGAGGACACAAAGAAGCTGATTGAACGCTACTGCCACTTAGTACGATCCATGTCAATGTTAAGTATTACAAAAGATCGTGAAGAGTGGATAGACAAGCTAGCTGATGCGTTACCGCAGAAAGAGTGGGGAACGTATTTGATGATTCTGAAGAATACGGGTGTTTATGATAGGCTAACGATTTCTCAGTTTATCGAAAAGATTGAAAGTCAGGATTTGGAACAGCAGAAGATCGCCAGGATGAACAGTCCAAGTGGTCAACAGGACATATAGATGTATTACAAATCCGGTTCCAGAATCTGAGAGAAGTCCGAAGATACAAACTGCATTTAGTGCTGGGGATTCATCAGAAAAGGCTAATCAGGGTTCTAACAAAAGCAGCAGTGGATTCTCTTCATTTCCTAGTGTCAATCCGAAAGAGACATCTACAAGTTTTCAGTCTCAGAGCACAAAGACAGGAAATGGTTACGTGATTCAGTGCAACATCGCTCTAAATCTTCCAGAAGGTCAAAGTTTTTCAGAAGAAACTGCTAAAGACCACATGGCTTTACTTGGATCTGTGTTACTCTCGTATGAAGGTCTAGTTGCTGGTCGGATCGGAAATCCTATGCTCACAAAGGAGGATTACGATCAGATAGACGCCAAAGAGATGGAACTGATGGATATTAAATGGTTTCTAGCTAGCGTTCTTAGGCGTGCTGAAAAGTTCAAGACAATTACCGGGAGAAATGACTTTCTTGATGCTCATGTTTCTACTTTAGGTTTTGATAAATCTAAAGTTACTTGTTTTCGATGCAGGGAGAAAGGCCATTTCAAGCGAGAGTGCAAGAACAGGGAAGCTAGTGGTGCTCAAAATCCATTCGGAAAAGACGATTACTACCGGAAAGCTATTTATCAGCAGGTTGGTCAATCACAAGATTCCCAGACGGCTCATGGTAGGAAGATTGAGGATTCAAAGAGAGCGTGTTTAGTAGACTTCAACTGGAACAACTACATATCACCTGAAAGCAAAGCATGTATAGTCGATCAAGATGATGAAAGGCTACCTGAAGGCTTCAGCTGGGATATGTTTATTGATGAAAAAGGAGAATTCAAAGCTTTCATCGCTAAGATTGTCAGAGAACCAGACATGTTTGCCACATGGATGAAGTTTATCGGTGAGACTGTGAAGAATGTGGAGAAAGAGTCTGTTGTTTCTGATGATAGCTCAGAAAGTGCTGATGAAAGTTCACAGAGTGCAGATGAGAGTGTACAGAATGATGTTAGTAGAGAAAAGGAAGTTGTCTTTGATCAAACACCATCTGATTCTAGTTTATCAGATGCTAGTTCTGAAAAATCTGTACAGTTTGATCAGTCATCAACTGATGATAGCAGTAGTGATGATGAGGAAGAAAAACACATTAATGTTGCTAAAACTCATCTTTCTCCTGAAAGTTTTCATTTCTGTTTTGCAGATCGCTTGAAGAAACTGAAGGAGAAAAGGGCTGCTAAAGAACAACAACAAATGAAAACTGAAGATGTTGTTCAGAATGAGAAAGTTGAAAGTGTTGCCGAGGAGATAATTGAGACTGAGGAGATTACTAAAGCTGAAAAGGTGATTGAGACAGAGAAAGTGGTAGAAGTGGTGAAAACAATCGAAGTTGAAAAGATTGTTGAAGTTATCAAGTCTTGCACGAAGTGTTTGGAAGCATGCAAGGAATGTGCAGCAAAGAATGAAATAATTGCTGAGTATGAAAAGAAGAAGGAGCAGTTGCTGTTCAATCTCAACTATGTGAAAGAATCTTATGATGTCTTGAACAAAACAGTATCTGGTCTCCAAAAGACAAATTCAGAAAGAGAACAAGCACTAACAATGATGAATGTTGTTATGATGACAAAGCAAAAAGCCATCAACTTCTACATTGAAGAGAGTGCTTAGTGGAAGCAAGAGTTGGAGACAGAGAAGATTGAAAATGAGAGAATTAGACATTTATTGCAAAGTTATTCTAGTTCTGATTATCTCATTGATCGTATTTACCTAACTGTTGCAGGTATGGAAGCTTTCCAAGATGAGAAGCCAAAGAAGAAAAATTGTGGTAAGAAACCGACTGTTAGCTATAACAAGTGTCTGCCTCCAATTTGGGAAGGGTATTCTCCTAGAAAACCAAACGAGGAGCAACTTGAAAAAGCAGTCAATATAAAGCTAAAAACCGACACAATTGATGAATTACTAGAAAACATTGACGTCACGTTTACATCGTCTGACACTGATCATGAGTCTGAGTTAATCAAAAAGGTGGTCGATTAGGTGTTGGATACTGATGAGGAGTTCGAGTCAAAGTCTGAGTCTGGAGGGTCAAATTCGTCAGTCAACAGTCAAAAGTCGTCGGTCAAACGGTCTTATAGTAAAGAATTTTTGTTATCAAAAGCAAATTTGGATGATGAAACATTTGAAGTCGCATACACTTTAAATGATTCGGACAAATTATACTCTGACAAAGAGTTTCCAATAAGAAGTGTTCGTTTTGACATGATCAAAAAGGTTTTCAAAATGATAGAAATTAATATTTCTGAAATAAAAGATTTAAATCTTGCTGGAAAACCTAAAAAATACACTTCAAGAGTTCAACAACGTCTAAACAAGAAAAAGGGTTACAATTCTGGTCCTGGTTTTCAAAAGAAACCAAACCAAAATCGTAGCTACAAAAAGAAAGGTTTAGGATTTGTTCCACCAGAAAATCATAAAAATATGAAAAATTCTAAAACAAAAACAGAATTTGTGTCAGGTGGAAGTGCAGAAGAGGAACAGAAGAAACCATTCTAGAGACAGTCAAATCAGGAGTTTCTTGCTGAAAAGAGGAGGAATGGAACTGAAGTGTTTCATCCAAAGGAAACTCGAACCTGTTACAAATGCAATGAAGCTAGTCACATTGCATGGAATTGTCAGAAAAATGCAAAAACAAAACAGGGAGTTTCTAAGAAATTGAAAGAAAAGGTTGTTGATGTTGAACCACCAATCGAAAAATTTAAAATTTTGAAAACTCAACTTATGAGATTGGTGAGTGTTCTAAAAAGAATTTTTACAAAAAGAAAGAGAAAGACAAACAAGTGTGGGTTGTTAAAAAGGTTGATGAGAAAGTCGGCGATGAATCTGGTTCCATAAAGTTAGAAGAGCCACAGGTTGAGGTGAAAATTTCAGTGAATGATGAAGAGTTTCCATCACTGAAATTTGAAGAGGTTAAAAAGAAAGTGGGTAAGGTTGAAATCTCGAATCAGTTTTACACAGAGAAAACTAAGTTTGATGTCGAGAAAACATTTAATGGGAATGTTAAGAAAATATTTGGGAAAATGTTGAATGGGAAAGCAAAGGGGGTTAAGGATTTTTATGCAACTAAAAAGGCAACATACAACCCTACTGCCCAAGAATTGAAAGCCATCAAGTCTGAAAAGACTTGGATGGAAGTTTGTTTCCCTTGAAGTCTTAGGACTACGCCGGAGATCCCAAGTTTATATCGTGGATCAGGAATCGGCATCATTCATGTTTTATAAAGTTGAAAGAATTTGAAAAATGTTTAAATTTTACAGGTTGATTGACTACGCCGGAGCTTCCAAGTTGGTAAGTGTGAAGCAGGAATCGGTATTCTGATTGATAAAGTGTTGTATGTAGATGACTCATTCCTATAAGTGGTATTTGTTTGTATTTTTACAAGTGGTACAAAGGTTGCTGAACTGCAAATGGTAAATCAGGGACATTAAGTTGCACTTGATTTACTACATATGATAAAAATAGACAAGATGATGAACCATATCCCCATACATAACAAGTGGTAAACTTACAAGTGGTAAAAACAAACTCATTTTCCGGAAAAATCATTTGATTAAAACAAACTTAAGTGTTTTGAGATCTAAATGAGAAAATGGTTTGTGATAGGGGAAGTTCTGATTGTTTATGCCTAGTGAATGGCGATTTGATGTGATTTGATGTCAGTTGTCAAGTTTTGTACAGTTTGTTTTACATTTCATGTTTCAAATGGGTCAAGAGTCTAGTTGTTTTCAAATTTCCTTTGAAAAGTGTTTGCATTTTAGGGGGAGTAGAAAATTTCAGAAAATCCAAAAACATTAGAAAATTTGAAAAATTCAAAAACATGATAAAATCAAAAATGAGTTTTTTTGTGAAAAGAGGAAATGATAGTACATCAGTAGACTGTCACAACATGCTAAAGAAATGGAAAGTTAAAATGTGATAAACAATCTCACTGCGGATATGTCAGTAGGTTTTTATACATTTAGTAAATTGTGACGAGATATAAACATAAAATTTCAAACTTGCTTGTTCTGTGGGTTAACAACTTCTTGGATATATAGGTAACCCCTGAAATCTTGTTTGAAAGGTCGTTTATTCTGAGATACTAGGTCTTTATGCTCAGTGATATCTGGGGTATTATCCCGGGACTTCTGCTGTATGGAAGCACTGACCTAGTCCCCGGATAATGCTTTCTGCAAAAGCTTGAAACATAGCTTCGTCCTCAGCATGTCAATGAAACAATAAAATTGATAGTCACTGTTGTTGTAATCAAAAGATCCTCTAAAGGGGACACACCGAAAAGTCGAAGCCGTCATCTCTTTGCGTATACGGAAGTATCGACCTGAGCTCTCATGGCCCTCGCATCTAACCCCTGACAGATATCATCTGTGGTATATTCACCTCTAAGACCGAATATTGGGATCTGCATACGGGAGTATATTCAAGTGGTGGGACTCACGAATAAGTTCAAGTCATTAAAACATTAATATCGTATCTCGGATCAATTGAAATTTGTGTGAAAATTTAAGTGCACAAATATACTGACAATCTAGGTGAATTGTTTAAAACTTAAAACGAAATCGTAGCTTAACGGTGTTAGTGACATGTTTCATAAACTGATATGATTCTCTTACACAAACTCACAAAAATATGTTTGTAAATATTTTATTTATGCATTTTCTTGTTTCTTCAAGTGGTGTTAGTTACTTTCTTTCAGAAAATCCAAAAAGATTTTGTGTGTGTTTTAGTATAAATCTTTTGAAAAAGTCAAAAAGATTTTCGACAACTGATGTTGGAAAGCTGAATGTCAAAATTCAGAGTGCTAAACATGATGACATTGTAGTGAGGGGGAGTGTATTGTCACACCCCGGCCGCGTATAACATGCAGCCGCGGCGGAAACGCCGGGGAGTGTTGTGGACAGAATTAATTGTTATACAACCATGGAAATTAAAGTTACATTTTATTTATTAAACAAGGGTAGTACATTGTCTTAAACAGGAAAACAAAGAGTTTATAACATAGTTAACTAAGTCTATCTTCAGTTTTAATCTCTAAGGCACAGGTCCGCCCTAGTATCGTGATCAACATCCTATGGAACAGCTCCTGAAAACACATGTGAAGGTAGGTACGTCAGCATAAAAATGCCTGTGAGATACATAGGTTTTGTGAAAATGGGATTCATGACTTGAGTTTAAAGAAATGTTTTAATAACAGTCAGTCATGAACCTTGTAATTTGTCTTGCTTTGTAAACCATTTGAAAAACGATAACATAAGATGATATGTATAGATAAGTGTAAGATTAAACTAGTAACCAAGTAAAGTGAGTTGAATAAGATAAGTTGTTTGTGAAAATAATGTCTTGTGAAGAATATGTTATTTGTGTAATATGTATTGTGTCTAAACTGAAATGACTTGGATAACACTACGATATGTAATACTATACAAGCATTTATATATAGGAAGTACCAGCGGCTTATCCACCATGTTTGTATCATATTACATACGGCACGTTACTCCAACCATTTACCCAAACCAATCCACCATGTAAATTGTTCATGTATAAACCAAATGTCAAGTGTTATTGTGTAAACCATGTCAAATGTTTATGTTCCATGTAAACCACCAAATGTGTATGTCAATGTCAACGTGTTTATGTTCAATGTAAATCATGAAATGTGCATCCCAAATGTATCATGTATGGTAAGCGAAATGTATCAACTTAAACCATATGTAAAATGCACAAAACAAGTTGTTGAAGTAACACGTGGTTTAAATCAACGTTATGTTCTGTGGAAAAATGCATGCTCTATTGATACTAACATTTATGCGGTATTGTAAACTATGCATACATCCAAGCCTTGAGACTGCGGCGATAAACCCTTAAACCCAGGACTTCAGGAATGGGAGTTGTCAATTCCTATGGTACCACTACCTACTAACGAACGGCGTAGCTAATGTTAATGAATGTATTGTCCCATGTTAAACAAACCAAATGTCATAACAAAATGAAGGCATGTGATGTAAACAATTGTACTAAGTATGCTAAGTAAACATACGAAGTAGAAATGTTCATGTAAATCAATGTGCCCATGTGCTGAGTAAACATATGCAGCAGAAATGTTCATGTAAATCAATGTGCCCATATGCTGAGTGAACATATGCAGCAGAAATGTTCATGTAAATCAATGTGTCCATATGCTGAGTAAACATATGCAACAGAAATGTTCATGTAAATCAATGTGTCCATATGCTGAGTAAACATATGCAACAGAAATGTAATGTAAATCAATGTACTAAGTACGCACACAATGGGCATACATAGCATAAAATGTAATGAAATCATGTACTATAATGTACTAACAACATAGCAGGTATATGATGTGAAAACATGGAAAGCATGAAAGTAACAGATAGGCACATGTGTTTCACCCCAAAACAGTTTGGAAAACAGTAAAAGATGGGGTTCTATGTACTCACCTGAGATTGCTTTGACTTCCTTGTAATATAACCAGATAATACTAAAGATCACGGGATATCAAACGGCACCTAATAGGTAGCTATGTTAATATACCGGACCAAATCGGAAGGATCGGATAGTATGCGGGTTCGTAAACCAAACGAGTATGGAGACTCGTGTAATATGGTTTAACAAAGCCTACATACTAAAATGAAACTTAACCTAAGTGCTTATGGTCCATTACGACTTGTTTAGGTAGCTTAGGCTACCCTAACGCGTCGTTCGCGTAGAACGCGTCTGGAACGCCTAACATCCTGAACACAAGGTATAACCTCGGAAGGTTATAGTTATGGTCACCTAATGTGTTTGGTCGGATCCTAATGATCGACCAAATAGGTCGGGTTCGAAAGTATAAGCGATGGTTTAGATCGCTTACCTTACGACCCTATATAAGCACTAAACTAAAAGTGACGAGCTAAGCATGTTAGAACATGCTTAACTAAGTTTGAAAACAGGTTTGACATCAAAACAAATGTCTTTGATGCCCACGAGTAGTTTGGTTACAAAATATGCAAGAAATGCACATTTTGGCCGAAACTACGACTCGTCACTGAGCCTAGATAACGTGGTGATCAGTAGGTATAGTCACTACGGACTATAACCATCGTGACCACGCTCACGTTATGAAGTTCTAATGAACTTCGCATCGACCATAAACTGGTCAATGCAGAAAGTCAACAAAACGTCGACTTTCGGACTCGAAAAGCGAAAAAAAGAACGAAAGAAGACTTTCGGAGGGTCCCCGAGTGCTAATCTAGATCAAATAGCACAGGTATGAAACAATGGTTCCAACTTAGAGCCTTAAGATTTGATTTTGTGGGTTTTTACACAAAGGGGGGGTATTTATAGGAAAAGTGGAACCGTTAGGATCGTTTTATCGAATATCGTGCCACGATCTTGTGCGTACATGTGTTACCTAGCTAGATTCACTGAATATGGCCCTTGGCCTTTCATTGGGTGAAAAGGCAATCGGACCTTTCGCGATCTGAAGAGCCAATCAGCATTCAATGTGGGTTCTGCTGTACTGGGGACCCCTTACGGACCGTATGGGCTTTGGCTTACGGTCCGTAAGCCCCTAGTTTGGCAGATTTACCATTTTAGTCCCTGCAGCACCAAAACTTGGTTTTTGATGCGTTTTTGGTACTTTTAAGCCCCGTTAACCCCATTTCAAAGCTCTAAAATGAAGTTAAAGTATAGGGGACCTAAAATGTGCTCAAAAATATGTCGGATGTCGGTTCGTTTGGCCGTACGGTCGCGATGTTCGGTTAATTACGACGGAATGCGCATAAGCGCGAAAGACGATCCAAATTGCGCGACGAATGGATTTTTCTCATTCCAAACACTAAGGCATAATACTAGGATGCTTACATAAATTTTTGGATGTCCGGATGTATTCAGAACGTAAGTTATGCGCGAAAGTGCAAACTTGTGCACTTTTTGACACTTTTAGCCCCTGAATGATCCAAAAGTTTGTTTTAGCATACCAAACCCCTCAAAGCCTATTTCTAAGCTATGTAAAGGATATTTATGGTATGTTTAACTTATGGACATGTTCCGGAATGTTCGTTACAGTTTAAATTGGTATACTTTCTCAGTTTGTCAAGTTTAGTCCCTGTAAGCGAATTAACTTGTTTTTGCCATACCAAAGCCTTCAAAACTTATTTCTAAGTTATGTAAAGGTTATTTTAGGTACGTTGAGTATATGTTGATGTTCCGGAGTATTTGTCGCATTAAACTGAGTACGTTTTAGCACCAGTTAGCGTATAATTCTCCAGAAAGCGATGTAGAGTTTGAAATTGAGCAAAAGTCAAAACATGAAAAATGTAAAACACAACCAAACAAACATTGGGATAAAATAACATTGTTTTATTGATAATTGAACTGTTCACAATGATTACAAGCACAAATGTTACAGTCTCCCCTACTTGTGGAAATTTCGTCCCGAAATTTATTTAGAGGAAACTCGTGGAAAAAGATGCGGATATTTTGCCTTCATTTGATCTTCACGTTCCCAAGTAAACTCGGGTCCACGTTTAGATTCCCAGCGAACCTTGACCAAAGGAATGCGCTTGCGTTTAAGCCACTTGACTTCACGTTCCATTATTTCTACCGGTTTCTCAACAAATTTCAGTGTTTTATCAACACGAATCTCGTCAAGCGGTATGTGGAGGTTCTCATCAGCTAAACACCTCTTGAGATTGGACACGTGAAAAGTTGGATGAACATTTCCAAGTTCAGGAGGTAACTCAAGTCTGTAGGCTACCTTACCGATTCTTTCGACGATCTTGAATGGTCCAACGTATCTAGGTGCAAGTTTTCCTTTCTTTCCAAATCTGATCACACCTTTCCAAGGTGAGACCTTAAGTAATACACGATCACCGACTTGAAAATCCAAGGGTTTGCGTTTTAGGTCCGCGTAACTCTTTTGACGGCTTCTAGCTGTCTGAAGGTTATCACGAACTTTCTTTACCTTATCTGTTGTCTCTAAAATGAGGGCAGGTCCAGTAAGTTGAGCCTCGCCAATCTCATTCCAGCAGACTGGTGAACGGCATTTTCGACCATAAAGAGCCTCGAAAGGAGCCATGTTGATGCTGGAGTGATAACTGTTGTTGTAGGAGAATTCAATCAATGGAAGATGTGAATCCCAACTACCACCAAAATCGATCACACAAGCTCTAAGCATATCCTCCAGTGTCTGGATTGTTCTTTCAGATTGACCATCTGTTTGCGGATGATAAGCTGTGCTCAGATTAAGTTGAGACCCCATAGCAGATTGCATGGTTCTCCAAAAATGAGAAGTGAAACGAGCATCTCTGTCAGAAATGATGTTCAAAGGAACACCATGCCGAGCTACAATTTCATCTACGTAGATTTGAGCAAGTTTGTCAGCCGAAAAATCCTCACGGATTGGCAAGAAATGTGCTGACTTAGTAAGACGATCAACGACTACCCAGATGGCATCGTGACCTTTCTTTGTGCGCGGGAGTTTAGTAATGAGATCCATAGTAATGTTTTCCCATTTCCAAACTGGGATCTCTGGTTGTTCCAATAACCCGGAAGGACGCTGATGTTCAGCCTTAACCTTAAGACAAGTAAGGCATTTGGATACGTATAAGGCAATGTCTTTCTTCATACCAGGCCACCAATACTGAATACGAAGATCCTTATACATCTTATCTGAGCCAGGATGAATAGAATAGCGAGACTTATGGGCTTCATCCATAAGCAAGGTACGAAGATTATCTTGGCTTGGGACCCACAAACGGTCCATGAAGTAATACGATCCATTGTCCTTCAGCTCTAGAGCAGGAGTTATGTGATAAGGAAATTCCTTATCCATTAAACCTAGTGAAACACAAGCTTGTTGAGCCTGAGAAATACGGGCTTGTATATCGGTTTGAGCCTGAATAACGGATTGGACACGTACACAATGAAGCTTAGTACGTTCCTTGCGACTCAAAGAATCGGCTACGACATTCGCCTTACCAGGATGGTAGCGAATCTCGCAGTCGTAGTCGTTTAGAAGTTCAACCCAACGTCTTTGCCTCATGTTGAGCTCTTTCTGATTGAAGATGTGTTGAAGGCTCTTGTGGCCAGTGAAAACCACACATTTTGTACCGTACAAATAGTGTCTCCAAATCTTAAGAGCGAAGACAACTGCACCCAACTCAAGATCATGAGTGGTGTAGTTCTTCTCATGTATCTTCAACTGCCTTGATGCGTATGCTATGACTTTGTTTCTTTGCATCAGGACGCAGCCAAGACCCAATTTAGATGCATCGCAATAAACGAGGAAATCATCATTGCCCTCAGGCAATGTTAGGACAGGCGTGTCGCAAAGCTTTTGTTTCAAAGTCAGAAACGCTTCCTCTTGTTTGACTCCCCAATCAAATGGCTTGTTCTTCTGAGTTAGAGCAGTTAGAGGAACTGAAATCTTTGAGAAATTCTCAATGAAGCGGCGGTAATAACCCGCCAGACCAAGGAAAGAACGAACTTCAGTAGGAGTAGTAGGCGTATCCCAATCCTTAATCGCACTAATCTTGGAGGGATCCACATGAATACCTTGTTCGTTTACAATATGTCCTAAGAATTGAACTTCTTTAAGCCAAAATTCACACTTGGAGAATTTGGCGAAAAGCTGCTCTTTCTTTAGGAGTTCCAATGTAAGACGTAGATGTTGCTCATGATCAGCTTGCGTCTTAGAATAAATCAAGATGTCATCAATGAAAACGATGATGAACTTATCCAAATAAGGCTTGCGGACCCTATTCATCAAGTCCATGAAAACAGCAGGAGCATTAGTCAAACCGAATGGCATGACTGTGAACTCATAATGTCCATAACGAGTACGGAACACTGTCTTGGGAATGTCTTCTTCATGCACACGAAGCTGATGATATCCAGATCGTAGATCAATCTTTGAAAAATAAGAAGCGCCTTGCAATTGATCAAAGAGATCATCAATGCGAGGTAGGGGATATCGATTCTTGATGGTGAGCTTGTTAAGCTCACGATAATCGATGCACATCCTAAAAGATCCATCCTTCTTCTTTACAAAAAGAACGGGAGCACCCCAAGGTGAAAAGCTAGGACGGATAAAACCTTTGTCAGAGAGCTCCTGAAGCTGCTTAGATAATTCTTGCATCTCTGATGGTGCAAGACGGTATGGAGCTCTGGCAATGGGATTTGCACCAGGTACGAGATCAATACGGAAGTCGACTTGGCGTGCTGGAGGTAGACCAGGTAACTCTTCAGGGAAAACTTCGGAATAATCCCGAACGACAGGAATATCTGAAATAGACTTACCCTTGCCTTTATCTGCTATAACATGTGCTAAGAAAGCCACATAGTGCTTTCGCAGATATTTCCGAGCTTTAAAACAAGACATGAGTTTGAGACCACCGGCAGGCTTCTCACCACGAACCTGTAGGATCTCGCCTGTCGACAGCGGCACACGAACAATCTTCTCAGAACAAACTATCTCTGCGCGATGCTTAGATAACCAATCCATGCCCACTATAATGTCGAAGCTTCCAAGTTGCATTGGCGTGAGGTCAATCGGAAAAATATGATCGTTAAGGTTCAACTGGCAGTTGCGTAGAACAGAATTAAGAACAATGGGTTCACCACTGGCAACCTCTACTGTCAAAGGTTTACTTAGTTTTCTTCTAGACACGCGAAGCATTGTCTCAAAAGACAATGACACAAAACTCTTGTTGGCACCCGAATCAAAAAGAACAGATGCTGGCTGATTATTAATAAAGAACGTACCGTTCACCACTTCGTTGTCTGCTTGTGCTTCTTGTGCATTCATGTTAAAGACTCGACCTCGAGCCTGTGCCTGATTCTGGTTTGCATTCTGGTTCTGGTTGACTAGTCTTGGACACCGATTTCTGTAGTGGGTCAGATCCCCACAGTTATAACAAGCACCTGGTGGGTAGTTTGGTCGTGCAGCCTGACCCTGTTGCTGAGCAACTTGTTGAGCAGGGTTCTGAACTGCCCGATTCTGAGCAAACCGACAAACATCGATGAGATGACCCGACTTCCCACAGTTAGTACAGAAACGGCACTGATATTGCGGCTGATGGTGACTGTTGCATTGATTGCACAAAGGTGCATTCCCTGAATAGGGCTTCTTTGCTGGAGGCTGGTTGGGAGCTGCCTGGTTAGCTTGGGCAGTGACAGCATAGTTTTGGGAAGCCTTACGCTTCCTTGACCCCCTAGAGGAACCAGAATCCTTTCCCTTCTTGTTTTGACCTTTCTTGCTATCTTCCTTGTCAGCCGACTGCTTCTTGCCCTTGTCACCCTTCCTTTGTAGCTTATTCTTTCGAATCTGCGACTCAGTCAGTGTCGCTGATAACTCGATTGCCTGACGGAGTGTGGTAGGGTTGCTACCAGTGAGAATGTCTTGTACTGAGTCAGGTAGGCCGTCGATGTACCTTTCGATGGCCTTATCGAGTGGGGTAACCATAGTTGGGCAAAGCAGACTCAACTCCTCAAACCTATCAGTATAAGCCCTGTGCTCGCCACTGTCTTGCTTCAAAACATCAAATTCTTTCTCCAATGCCCGTTGTTCATGACGAGGACAAAACTCCCTCATCATAAGAGCTCTCAGTTCAGCCCATGTCTGAGCTAGAGCAACTTCTGCACCTTGATCTCTCATAACCCCATTCCACCATGTAAGAGCCCTCTTCTGAAACACGCTTGAAGAAAACTCGACCTTGCGATTATCCGGACACTGCACGTGGCGAAAAGTGTTCTCGATGCTCTCGAACCACTGAAGAAGCCCAGTTGCTCCCTCAGAACCACTAAACTTGAGTGGCTTAGCCGAGTTAAAATCCTTGTATTTGCATGTACCATTGTTGTTGTTGTTGGCCTGGTTCCATTGAGCAAAGAGATTTGGGAATTGAGCAGCCATCTGCTGCGCAATAATCTCCGCCAGCTCGGCAGTAGCTATCTGGTTGTCGCGTCGAGGAGGCATTCTAGAAGAGAAAAACATGAAATGAAACGAGTGAGATGATTGGATGAAGAAAATGAGATGAAGCAAAATCAACAAAAGCAAAGATGGCGGTTATGCATCGCAAAGCAAATAAGCGACATGAAATGTCTAGTCAAAGTAAATGGGTCAGGATTAGTGTATCGCGAAGACATGCTCGCCTATAAGTGAACACTCACCCCAAGAGTCCCCAGGTAAGAGTGACTGGTTCGATTATGTGGATTTGTACGAACACTCTAGCCTTAGACAGAAAACCCAGGGTACAGGCATTCACTCTTCCAGTTCGCACGTGTTCACACTATTAACCCAAAACTTTGACGAGATTTTTGAAATCCAAAGAGGTTCAAAACCATATAACAGAGGGTTCAAAACCTTATAACAGAGGGTTCAAAACCTAGTAATCAATCATCCTAGAATAGATGATTAATTTTCAAAGCGGATTCGGAACCGAAGTTCTCGTTGTGGTTATCACCTAAGGATAGGTGATGTGCATGTTTTAAACTCTAAACACAAGATAACTTGTGTTAGGGTCCTAGAAAGTTATATCTAGGTCAAAGCATTACTAATAACCTAATTCCCCATAACCAATGGCTCTGATACCAACTCTTCTGTCACACCCCGGCCGCGTATAACATGCAACCGCGGCGGAAACGCCGGGGAGTGTTGTGGACAGAACTAAATGTTATACAACCATGGAATATTAAAGTTACATTTTATTTATTAAACAAGGGTAGTACATTGTATTAAATAAGAAAACAAAGAGTTTATAACATAGTTAACTAAGTCTATCTTCAGTTTTAATCTCTAAGGCACAGGTCCTCCCTAGTATCGTGATCAACATCCTATGGAACAGCTCCTGAAAACACATGTGAAAGTAGGTACGTCAGCATAAAAATGCCTGTGAGATACATAGGTTTTGTGAAAATGGGATTCATGACTTGAGTTTAAAGAAATGTTTTAATAACAGTCAGTCATGAACCTTGTAATTTGTCTTGCTTTGTAAACCATTTGAAAAACGATAACATAAGATGATATGTATAGATAAGTGTAAGATTAAACTAGTAACCAAGTAAAGTGAGTTGAATAAGATAAGTTGTTTGTGAAAATAATGTCTTGTGAAGAATATGTTATTTGTGTAATATGTATTGTGTCTAAACTGAAATGACTTGGATAACACTACGATATGTAATACTATACAAGCATTTATATATAGGAAGTACCAGCGGCGTATCCACCATGTTTGTATCATATTACATACGGCACGTTACTCCAACCATTTACCCAAACCAATCCACCATGTAAATTGTTCATGTATAAACCAAATGTCAAGTGTTATTGTGTAAACCATGTCAAATGTTTATGTTCCATGTAAACCACCAAATGTGTATGTCAATGTCAACGTGTTTATGTTCAATGTAAATCATGAAATGTGCATCCCAAATGTATCATGTATGGTAAGCGAAATGTATCAACTTAAACCATATGTAAAATGCACAAAACAAGTTGTTGAAGTAACACGTGGTTTAAATCAACGTTATGTTCTGTGGAAAAATGCATGCTCTATTGATACTAACATTTATGCGGTATTGTAAACTATGCATACATCCAAGCCTTGAGACTGCGGCGATAAACCCTTAAACAAATTAAAGGTTTATCTAAGTTATGTATATCGAATTCGGTCACTCCTTCCAGTCCTATCAAACCCAGGACTTCAGGAATGGGAGTTGTCAATTCCTATGGTACCACTACCTACTAAGGAACGGCGTAGCTAATGTTAATGAATGTATTGTCCCATGTTAAACAAACCAAATGTCATAACAAAATGAAGGCATGTGATGTAAACAATTGTACTAATATGCTAAGTAAACATACGAAGTAGAAATGTTCATGTAAATCAATGTGCCCATGTGCTGAGTAAACATATGCAGCAGAAATGTTCATGTAAATCAATGTGCCCATATGCTGAGTGAACATATGCAGCAGAAATGTTCATGTAAATCAATGTGTCCATATGCTGAGTAAACATATGCAACAGAAATGTTCATGTAAATCAATGTGTCCATATGCTGAGTAAACATATGCAACAGAAATGTAATGTAAATCAATGTACTAAGTACGCACACAATGGGCATACATAGCATAAAATGTAATGAAATCATGTACTATAATGTACTAACAACATAGCAGGTATATGATGTGAAAACATGGAAAGCATGAAAGTAACAGATAGGCACATGTGTTTCACCCCAAAACAGTTTGGAAAACAGTAAAAGATGGGGTTCTATGTACTCACCTGAGATTGCTTTGACTTCCTTGTAATATAACTAGATAATGCTAAAGATCACGGGATATCAAATGACACCTAATAGGTAGCTATGTTAATATACCAGACCAAATCGGAAGGATCGGATAGTATGCGGGTTCGTAAACCAAACGAGTATGGAGACTCGTGTAATATGGTTTAACAAAGCCTACATACTAAAATGAAACTTAACCTAAGTGCTTACGGTCCATTACGACTTGTTTAGGTAGCTTAGGCTACCCTAACGCGTCGTTCGCGTAGAACGCGTCTGGAACACCTAACATCCTGACCACAAGGTATAACCTCGGAAGGTTATAGTTATGGTCACCTAATGTGTTTGGTCGGATCCTAATGATTTACCAAATAGGTCGGGTTCGAAAGTATAAGCGATGGTTTAGATCGCTTACCTTACGACCCTATATAAGCACTAAACTAAAAGTGACGAGCTAAGCATGTTAGAACATGCTTAACTAAGTTTGAAAACAGGTTTGACATCAAAACAAACGGCTTTGATGCCCACGAGTAGTTTGGTTATAAAATATGCAAGAAATGCACATTTTGGCCGAAACTACGACTCGTCATTGAGCCTAGATAACGTGGTGATCAGTAGGTATAGTCACTACGGACTATAACCATCGTGACCACGCTCACGTTATGGAGTTCTAATGAACTTCGCATCGACCATAAACTGGTCAATGCAGAAAGTCAACAAAACGTCGACTTTCGGACTCGAAAAGCGAATAAAAGAACGAAGGAAGACTTACGGAGGGTCCCCGAGTGCTAATCTAGATCAAATAGCTCAGGTATGAAACAATGGTTCCAACTTAGAGCCTTAAGATCTGATTTTGTGGGTTTTTACACAAAAGGGGGGGGGTATTTATAGGAAAAGTGGAACCGTTAGGATCGTTTTATCGAATATCGTGCCACGATCTTGTGCGTACATGTGTTACCTAGCTAGATTCACTGAATATGGCCCTTGGCCTTTCATTGGGTGAAAAGGCAATCGGACCTTTCGCGATCTGAAGAGCCAATCAGCATTAAATGTGGGCTCTGCTGTACTGGGGACCCCATACGGACCGTATGGGCTTTGGCTTACGGTCCGTAAGCCCCTAGTTTGGCAAATTTACCATTTTAGTCCCTGCAGCACCAAAACTTGGTTTTTGATGCGTTTTTGGTACTTTTAAGCCCCGTTAACCCCATTTCAAAGCTCTAAAATGAAGTTAAAGTATAGGGGACCTAAAATGTGCTCAAAAATATGTCGGATGTCGGTTCGTTTGGCCGTACGGTCGCGATGTTCGGTTAATTACGACGGAATGCGCATAAGCGCGAAAGACGATCCAAATTGCGCGACGAATGGATTTTTCGCATTCCAAACACTAAGGCATAATACTAGGATGCTTACATAAATTTTTGGATGTCCGGATGTATTCAGAACGTAAGTTATGCGCGAAAGTGCAAACTTGTGCACTTTTTGACACTTTTAGCCCCTGAATGATCCAAAAGTTTGTTTTAGCATACCAAACCCCTCAAAGCCTATTTCTAAGCTATGTAAAGGATATTTATGGTATGTTTAACTTATGGACATGTTCCGGAATTTTCGTTACAGTTTAAATTGGTATACTTTCGCAGTTTGTCAAGTTTAGTCCCTGTAAGCGAATTAACTTGTTTTTGCCATACCAAAGCCTTCAAAACTTATTTCTAAGTTATGTAAAGGTTATTTAAGGTACGTTGAGTATATGTTGATGTTCCGGAGTATTTGTCGCATTAAACTGAGTACGTTTTAGCACCAGTTAGCGTATAATTCTTCAGAAAGCGATGTAGAGTTTGAAATTGAGCAAAAGTCAAAACATGAAAAATGTAAAACACAACCAAACAAACATTGGGATAAAATAACATTGTTTTATTGATAATTGAACTGTTCACAATGATTACAAGCACAAATGTTACATGTATATTGAACATCAAATGTATTTTTAAATCAACAAGTGGTTCATCACAGAGAAAGTGATTTGAGAGAGAGTCAGTGTTGGTGCATACAAATTGTTAAATTTAGAAAATTTACTTTTGGACTAAGAATGTGCAGAAATAGCCAGGTTTCGATCTTGGACCCGAAGATAAAAAGCCAGGTTAATTCAATCCTGAGATCTAAGCTGAATGATAGTCAGGTTACGATACCTGAGGACTCTGATTGAAGGAAGCCAGGTTGATCGATCCTGAAGAGTCTGTGAACAGAGCTAGTGCTAGGTTTCGATTCTGTGGACAAAGTTAAAGCCAGGCAACAGTCTTGGACTTGTGAAAGCCAGACAACGATCCTGTATCAGATGTTGCTGAAGAACAAAGAAATGCCAGCAAATCAAGAGGGGGAGTTTGAAGATTTTCAAGAAGATATGGTTAAATGAAGAATTTGTTGATGAAGATAGAGAGAGAGAAGCCTAGAGAATGATCAAGACTGAAGAAGTGAAGACATGATATTGTCAAAGACTCGATGGACGACTCGTCAACATCTGAGGGGGAGTCTGTTGGTGCACTACATCTGTCGACTTCGTCTTGGATTGAGTCTTACATTGCATTGTATAGATTAGGGCATGTTTTACGAGAAAATAAGAGAATGTATGTATTTTAGGAGCTTATTTCGCTTATAGGGTCAAATAGTTGCTGATTTCGCTTATTTGGACAAAGCTGATTTCGATCTTATGGACAGGTGTCCCTTGGAGCGAAATCTCAGCACTATATATATGTATCATGAGCGAAATCAAGAAGAACGGTTGTACGATTTCCGTACCGAAGTGCTGCCGGTGTGAAGACTTCTTGTAATTGCGTTCAAATCAGTAAAATCAGTAGTTAAAGTGAAGAATCAGTCGTTTCTAGCTTTGTTTCTTGTTATTCCGCACCTGAAACAGAGTAGAGCTTCTCTGAACGACTCATTCGGGTCAGATCGCGATCCTACAGGATCCTCCTACATAAGTTCCTGTTCCCGAAAATGTCCAACAAGACTTGTGCAATGAAGAAATTCACTTTCGGTTGAGATATGATTTAATTGAACTTGTAGATTCTTTAGGTTTGGAATTTCCGGATTCGGATGAAGAGTATGTTTTCTTTATATATCTTTTTATTTTTATATATTTATTGTTAAGTTGTAATCTAAAATATTTCTAGAAATATTGTTTTTTATTTTAATGAAATTTATAATTTATAATTTTATTGTTAATTTATAATTTAAAAATAAAAAAACCATCATTAGTGATGGGCATTTCACTAAAATCCATCATTAGTGATGGAATGAAACTCGATAACGTGGCGAAACTTAATTATATGTTGTGAGTAATGGAATTTCATCACTAGTGGAGTGCCATACCCCTTATAGAGAATCACTTCGCATCCTTATGAAAATATTGTTTTTATCAACTACAAATTAGGTTTCACTTTCCAGCTAGTGTTCATCTCAGTACACTTACCGTTCCATCCTTTTGAAAATATTGTTTTTATCAACTACAAATTAGGGGTGTTTAAAAAACTCGTGGCTCGCAGCTCGCTCAAAACACGCTCGAAGAACGTTCGGCTCGAAATTGGCTCGGTTGTTAACGAGCCAGCTCGGCTCGGCTCGTGAGCTGCCTCGATAAGGTTTGCATCCTTCATTTTTTTGTCCCACATCGCTTAGAAAACAAAAACTAAGGGAGTATTTCCCTTATAAAAGAAGGTAAAGAGAATGTACAAAGTGAATTAACTATTTATACTTGCATATTTAGCCATATGGTTAAATTAAATGACAATTATGGCCCTTAGTCTATGAAGAAATTCATTTTCAAGGGGTTTTTAAGTAGTAAATTTTGCCCTTTTTTGTTAGTTCGAGCTCAAGCCGAGCCGAGCTAGGTCGAATTCTAATCGAGTCGAGCTCGAGCCTCAATCTTAGCTCGATTTGAAATTCGAGCTCGAGCCGAGCCAGCTCGAATCAAGTTCGAGCCGAGCTCGAGCTGGGTCTAGCTCGGCTCGACTCGTTTACAGCCCTACTACAAATTAGGTTTCACTTTCCAGCTAGTGTTCTTCTGAGTAAACTTTCCCTATTAGCACAAATATTGTTTTTATTAGCTACAAATTAGGTTTCACTTTCCAGCTAGTGTTCTTCTCAGTAGACTTACCATTTTAGCACAAAATTTCCCACCTATTTTTCACACGGATTGGATTTAATTGGCCAATTATTTTGCTCACCAACACCAATGACGATAATATAGTTGTATGGATTCACAAATACTTTATCGAGAGAAACTAAAAAAGAGATATCAAAGTCATTTTGATAATTCAAGAATGTTATTACTTGAATTCGAAGTTCATAGTTACTTCGACTGGATGAATCGTAACAATGGAATAATTAAGTCATAGTTCATTGGTTGAATGTATCATTAACCATTTTTTTTTGGTACGAGGAACTTATCATGAATCCACTGATTTCTGCCGCTTCCTATTCCGCCCTAAATCTGTCCAGCCTTGAACTTCTCCATTACAAAGTGACGCTCAATTTGTTTTAAGCAGTTAAGCTAAACATAACTATGGTTGATTGAACCGCTTAATTACCAATCAGTCTGGTTGAACCGACAAACACGACGTGGACGAGATGGTTGGACCGATTCCGAAATAATTTTACCTCTCCTTTTTTAAAATCACATGCATTATTCATTTACTAAACCATACCCCATACTTTACTATTCCATTATTAATAACGGTATTTAAAACAAGGGTCTACCGATAGACCAGTACAACTTCAACTGCCCGTTAGACGCTCCAAGAGTTATCAAAGCATTGCTATAGAAAACGTGTTAAATAAAGTTGTGTGATGTGGAGTCTCAGTCATGTTGGTGCAGTTGTATCTTTACAAATATACTACACCCCTCCTAGAATTTAATGGGTTAGCAAATTTCTTTTAACCTCTGTCAACGGTTAGACTTGAACCGAAGACCTCCCAAACGTCTCTTGGACTTGAAGCCAAAACCTTTCAAACCCAGGTATTTAAAGGCTTTGCCTTTGCCAATAAACCACCACCCATTGGTATTAAAAACTTGGTTTCTAACTAAGAGAAAATTAAGATAAAACAGTTTTCTTGGTGACCTAATTAATATTAAAACATATTTCGATTATATAACCATATTACAATTTTTCTTTATTTTTATACGCTAGAAAATTAAAAAAAAAGGTTTATGCTAGTTAACAGACCGAAACCATAGATCCGGGCATCTGTCCATACATTGCCTGTTGTACGGCAAATTGTATGATCCGCAAAACAGCCTTAATACACATAGTCATCTTCAGAGAACCAAGTGTTACCTCTATACTTCGCTTCGCCATTCATATCGAACTGCAAACCCAAACAGGAAACACATAAATATATATCGGATCTTGAAAAAAAAGAAACATTATATGCTGGTAATGGAAGATGAAATTTTTGGCAATGGATTGTTTAGGAATAAGACTAATACTTCTAGGCGCTTTTTGCAACTCGTACATATGTAGATAGTTCGCTATGCCTAGGAGCGAACTAATGGCAAGTATGACATGTCTCTTTAGAGTTTAAGAGCCCGCTGGTGTGACAAGTGAACCCCACAGAGCTTGCTGGCATGCCAAGCAAACTCCATAAAATGCTCTTGTCAGACAAGTGAACTCGAACAAGGACCCTGCCATGCTGGTACTCCAAGTTCGCTAGTCAAGGGAGCGAACTTTTAAGAAAATAGTTAAACTTGCCATGATTTAGCTCCCAAGGATAGTGAACTGCCTAAAAGTATAACAAGTACCAAATTCACCGTAAAGTACCAATCCCGTTCCTAAACAACCTATTTTTCAAATAAAAAAAAAACAAAAATCGATGAAAAAAAGATGAAAAAAGGTGCTGAAACATATCCATATATGTGCATACATGTTGTATAGTTTCTTGAGGTAGGCTTTCTTGCACGTAGCCGTATCCAGAAAAAGCATCCGGCCCGAATTCTCGAACGTATTTATCAGCAGAGACGACAATGTCATCTTGCGTGGGGTCCGTGAACAAGTCCTTTTTACTCGGAACATAGAACACGTTAATAGTGCGGTTTCCTACATAGAAAGGTCGAATATAGTGCTGATATACATATGCAGCACCGCTAAACTGTGGTATTACCAACCAGCATGTGATAATAAGCTTCGCATATGACCAAAATGGAATCCTGTCAATAGCTCATGTCAACATAGATTCAAACCCATAATCAAACAATTACCACACAAATTATATGTTACCATTCAATAAGAGCGGCAAAGGTGAGCTCGAAAAGCGTAATCATGGAATACAACACCCAATATGTAAGCCATTGCTGATCATCAGCAACATTTTTGGTCTCGATCGCTCGGATTGACGCGTATCTGATAATAAACACAACCAAGCCACTTAAAACTGAAAATAAAAAACGGTGGAAACCGGCATACGCTTGCCTTTTGTCAACCGGCTGACATGAACACATGTTGATCAAAATATGATTAAAAGTAAAGGAAAGATTACAAGTTTTGTCCTTTAAATTTATACCACTTTTCATGCGGTGTCCTTCTTAACGAATGTTGACAGGCGGTGTCTTTTACTAGGTATTTTGTTGCAACTTTAGTCCTTTACACCCAACCCAGTTAAAAAACCCTGTTAATTGTTGACAGACGGTGTCCTTTAATTTACTAGGTATTTTGTTGCAAGTTTAGTCCTTTACACCCAACAATTAACAGGGTTTTTTAACTGAGTTGGGTGTAAAGGACTAAACTTGCAACTAAATACCTAGTAAAGGACACCGCCTGTCAACATTCGTTAAAAAGGACACCGTCTGAAAAGTGCTATAAAGATAAAGGACAATAATTTTTCCTAAAGTAATAAGCACGATAAGTGGAGAACTTACAGAGGGTAAGCCAAACTAATTACAGGCCTGCAAATTTCAATAACATATAAACAAAATCAGTTTAGTTTTTGAAGCCCGGGTTTTAGCAGGGTCAACCTCTTTTACATTACAATCATCCAAATTTAATTTATTTTTAACAGCAAATACTTTTACACCTAACTTTGTATTTTCAAGAATTTAAGATATAATACTTTTGTGAGGGGCAAAAGTAACTATCATTAGAACACTAGATCATAGGTATTCAAATTTAGTTATACGTAAATATATTATATAGAGAGTGTGTACCCTGCAAGAACATCAATGTTTTGAGCCATAAGTAGTAACAAATCTCCAGCTGCAACTCCAGACCTGCCCATTTGTAATATAATTAAAGTTAGTCGAGTATTTTGGAGTTCAGTTCCATGGTGTTTTTGTATAAATGTGAAAGAGATCGATGAGGTTGAGTCGGCGGAAGAGAGGAGAGGGTGACAGGTGTTGATTATTCATCACAAACTTAATTGTCCTTCGTGAAGAGTCATAGGATATATGAAACTTGTTTTTCCAAGGTATGTTACTAAAATGAAAATATAATATACTTTTTTAAGGAACCAACAGAATATATTTATAGAGCCAACAAGAAAATCAACAAGTAATTTTATTTTATTATATTATAATTATAATAATATATTACTATAATAATAATAATTATTGCTATTTTTTTTTATTTTCTCAGTTGGATAAGCTTGGTGTCAACCAACACTGGTATCGAAAATACAGGTACGGTACGTTCATTATTGGTATATAAAGGTCAAAATCGGCACCAGCCTGATACAGGAAACGCCAAAAGTCGGTACTGGATTGAGTTTGAAAATCTTTTAGTTCGGGAAATTCGGTACTGCTACATGGTACCATTTGCTCATCCCTGATCACGGTTGCCGTACAAACAAAAACGGCATCGTACAACTTTTTCTTATTGATTTTCTTCAACTTTTAATGATTTCTTTTTTTTAGTTTCAGTGGTAGCGATAAGCTCGGTGGCAACCGATACCGAAAATACGGGTTACGGTACCGACATATGAAGGTAAAAATCGGTAGCGAACCGGTATTAGGAATGCCAAAAGTCGGTACCGAATTGGTACTTAGGATCCTTTGGTTTGGGAAATTCGGTACCGGTACCCAGTATTATTTGCTCATCTCTGACCACTGGTTTTATACGAACAACATAATTAACATACAACTTTTTTGGTTGATTTTCTTTCGATTATTTTTTACCGTTTTTTACATTTTTCTTTTTATTCTTGTTAGTGGTTCCGCATGCAACGTGCTCGTAGTGATTTCAAAAACACATGTAAACACAGACTAAATAACAAAAGAAGTTCGCCGCAACGCGGCTAGGGTGATAAACCTACTTACAAGAAAAGGCAAAGGAACAAAACAAACAACAAAAAAAAAAGAATTGGAGTTATATAATGTCCGCTACATCAAAATTAACGGTTCTCCCATGTTAGAGAAGTGGTCATTGCTCTATTGCACACCCAAATATACGCATCTTCCTTAATTAGTTCCATATTCTTTTGAACCGGAATGAACGTATGAACGTATCTTCAAACACTTTCAAATTTCGGGCGTGCCAAATTCTCCAAACGGTTGCCGTTGCTATAGTGTATTCAAGTTTTCTCCATATCTTTCCACCGGGCAGCTTGTTAAAGCCTCCAAAATGTCCTAAAAAAGAGATCAAATTTGCTGGAGGTTTTAGTTTCATACACACGAAAGTGTTCCACCACAAACTCCTACTCCATAAACAATTAACGAAAATGTGATTTGCATCTTCTTCACATATTCCACATCGAGGGCAATACGTATCTGGTAGGTTCACTCCGCGGGCTACGAGATTCATTTTGGATGCCTCCTTCCCCATAATTGCACGCCACACCACTAGATTGCATTCAGGCGGTGCCCCAGCATTCCAATGAAATTTCCACAACTCTCACCCAGCTGCACTTAGCTCCATTCGGATGCTTTTAACTGAGAATTTTTCTCCAAAACGATTATCCCAGCTCCATTCATCCTTTCCTCCATTCAAGCCGTAGTTTTGAAGTTTTCTCATAAGCTCTCTCAAGTGGTCCCATTTGCTTCTAGATGTTGGCACTTTGATCCATTCACAACCCCACTCAATAATCGGCCTAGTACCCACCATAAAGAGGCAATATGTCCATCTTTATTTTTTTGCAATCTGAAACAAGTCTAGGTAGACATCGTTTAGCGGTTGTTGTTCCAGCCAAACGTCTTTCCAAAATCGTCTCTTACTTCCATCTCTCACTTTGACTTTAACTTTTTTCTTGGATACTCACCTTGTATTTCAGCAACTCTCCTTCCATATCTCCAATATCTTTCCATGTTCCAGCGATTGTCTTTTTATAGGAATCAGATTGTTCTCATTTTTTATTTAATCGATTGTAGACACAACCTTGGACGATAATTGCTTCGGGTTGTCTCTAAACCGCCACCACCATTTCGACAACATAGCGAGATTGAATTCTTTTATTCCACCTAGACGGCCTCCCATTTTCTCGGTCTTGTAATTAAATTCAGCGAACCCATCTTATGTTTTGCAAGAGCCGCTTTTACACATATGAAGTCTCTTCTTAATTTTTCAAGTTTGTTTATTATCGCTTTAGGGGCAAAATAAAAAGCGATAAGTAATATGATGGGGGACTCCCCAATACTACATTTGCCAATGTTACTATTCTGGCGAAAGAAAGATGTCTTGCTTTCCATTTAAAAAGCTTTTTGTTGAATCTATGAATAACCAGCTGCCAAAATCTAGTCCATTTCATGTTTACTCCGATTGGAATTCCAAGATACATGAATGGAAACGAACCTGCCTCGCGCTTCAAAATCCGAGAAAATCAATTCCAAGATACACGATGGTTAACTTTTATACCCGTCACAAGATTTAGCCATCTAAGGAAGCGATTGAGGCTTACAATGTTGTGTTCCGTTCATTCACCAATGAACAAAACATCACCTCCATAACATAACTAGGAGAGCGTTGGTATGTCATTTGGTAATTTAGTACCGTATATTATACTAGTATAATATAATATAATATAAGATATATATAATCCTAGGTACGGACGTAGGTGTAAGGCGAAGATTTTTCCTTTCCGTACGTATCTAAAGGCATTTTTTTGTTCCACCGGACATTTTGGTTTCTTCACCGGCCAGTTGAGTTCCTCGCCGCCTACGGCCACCATCTTCTCTTCTTTTGTAGGTACAATTCCGGCAAGGTATCTTCTCAAACTATCACCAGCTCATTTCTCCCTTTCCCTTCGTTTTTTTCGGTGATATTGCGCCGGGAAAAAGGTATAAATCCGAAACAGTTCACTTCTACCATCCGCCCTGCTCCATAATCGACGAGTTTTTGGTGCCAAATTTGTTTTAGGGTTCAGATCTCCTGTCATAGAGGATAGTTGTGAAGAGATTTAGGTGAGTTAGGCATTTATCCGATGACGTTTACTGGCTTGTAAAGAGATTCTGATGAGTTTTGCATTTTTTCCGGTGACAGTTTTCACCCAAAATATAGGTGCACTCAATCCTAAACATAACCACTTATAGATAAAGGATCCTGTACATTAATCCAGAAGTGTGAGAAGTGTATTATAACACTATATATAACACTATATAACACCATATAAACACCGTATAATAATATGTAACACCATATAACACCATATAACACTATATAACACTATATAACACTATATAACATTATATAACAAATATAACACTATAGTTTGTTTGATAGCATGTCTATGATAGATGTATAGTGTTATATATTGTTATATAGTGTCATATAGTGTTACATAGTGTTATATGGTGTTATATGGTGTTAGATAGTGTTATACGGTGTTTATATGGTGTTATATATAGTGTTATAATACATTTCTCACACTTTTGGATTAATGTACGGGATCCCTACCCACCACTTGTATACATTTCAGATATATGCTAATCTATATAATATACAGTTTTTTAGTATTTGGAGATTATCTTCGACGTTCGAACATAATATAATCTATACTCTTAGCAAAAGCATAGTACTTCTTGACATACATATGTTTAATATATTCTGACAAATTTTCTACTTAACATACATACTTTTATATTCAATCTAGGGAAGTTTTATTAGTAAAAACAATCATCCTCTGTATTTTAAAAATTATATCTATACATATTTTTAAAAACATAGTTCATCCTTTGTTACAAATTTTATTCTAGCGTGCTTTCACATATCGTCATCGTGGGCTCAACGCTAGAGCGTGTATGGTGTGAGACCGAGTGTGTCATTGTATGCGCTTCGACTTATCAAGTTTGTTTGATCACCCTGTTATTGCGTGCTCCTTGTTGCTTATTGCATATTGTATGTTGTATGCCTCTTGTTGCTTATTTTGTGCTACTTGAGTGTGCATTGTCGTTGTATGCTCCTTTTTGCTCAGTGTATGTTGTTGATCATTGTGTGTGTCACACCCCCAAAATACCACCTAGGGAGTGTCCCTGTTAGGCGTGTGACGTACCAACAACGAGCCACTTATTACATTGAACTCACACTAGTTTCAAAATAAAATCCTCAATTATTAATGAAAACACCAATCACGAGATTAAATGTAAACCAACATGTTCAGCGGAACCAAATATTAAACCATAGTTATATTGTTCAAAACCAATATATAGTAGTAACAGATAATCACATGAGTTCCTCCAGTCGACCCATGACCACTCCTTCTCTAGACAGCAAGTTTCCAAATCCAAGATACCTAACGACCTGCGAGCATGCAACACGTGTATCAGACAAAGCTGGCGAGTTCATAGTTTATGAAAACATTTATTACCAAGTGTTTAATCCAGTTCATTAACAAAAGCATAGTAATATTGATAATATCTCGATACTGAACAAGACGGCTCCTGATGTATGTTTTGCCCTTTCCCCAGTGCTCCTATCAAAGCACTGAGCCCGACTGGGTCATTAGTTCACAACCATCCTCCCCAGTACGGTGTGAGGGTGCCAAACCTAAGTAGCGCTACCAACTAATACCCCGTTAGGTAACAAAAGATGGGACTTAAGAGTGATAGAATGAGAATATTATCCAATATACTAGTTTTACCTAAAAGGCTTATCCCTCCCCGGGATACCCACTAACTGTCCCAACCACCGGGACGCATGCTCAAAAGTAGTGAACTCACCTTAGTTTTGCTCGGTTATGACTACGTACTTCTACGCGTTAAATGTTAAGTCCGTCACAAGCGACCTAATATATAATAACCGTAAGTACATGTGTGTAGGGTCATGCAATACTCTAGTGTTTCCAAACAACTCAAGGTTTAAGTGAATCAAATTAACAAGTTGTCCGTCATACAGTAGCACCACGTAATAATAATATATTTATACATGTGCTAATATTCTGCCATCAAATACATATGCAACCGCTCATTTACTCGCATTCCCAAACCCCACATTTTCATGTTATTAAATTACTAATCCCCACTAATTCACATAATAATAATGTTAATGTGCCCCTAATACATAGATATTCTCAACTCAACATGCTGTACATACAATACGTACACACTCGATCGGCCCAAAAGTGAAAGGGAACTTCGGCCCACTCAACCCGTGTTCTCTATGCATCATAGATCCATAACCCATTAATTCATTTGCTAATACACGACAACCCATGTACAACTTTGACCACATAAAGCCCAGCCAAGTGCACGATTAGGTTAATTGTGCAACCCACTTACTTACGGCCCGCCAAGAAACGTGCGAGTCCAGTTAATGCACCCCGACAGTCCCGACCCATGCTCTGAAGTGTGCACTTACCTCCGGAGTGTGCGGCTCGGAAGTGTGCGACTTCAACGACAAGCGATAACAAGTTGTACAGCCCGTTGTGTGACAACCCTCGTAAATACATGTATCCGTACAATTAATTAATATTAAATTGTGCTTATTGATTGTGCAGAAAAATTGACTAAATGATCCTGTATGCTTTTCTATGTGTTTGGAATTAATTGTGTTACAAAAGATGCATAAAAGACACTATACGGTACAATTTAACACATTAACGGAACGGTACTTAACCAAACAACCGGACACTACCCGGGACACCAAAATTATATCAGAAACATTACTTTATTATTGTTAACTAATTTTGGTCTCAAAAATCCCCACACACGATAAAAATATGTCATGCACTTACTACTTTAGAAAATACCCTAAACCTTCCAAGTAATCACCTACTTATAATAAAAATTTACAAATAACCCCCCCCCCTCGTATTTTTGGCTCACATAGGGGCCCCACCATAATCATCACTAAATCCCCAATAAATATTCCCTTTTCATTTGATTGGACCTCCTTATTTGATGCTCTTGCCAAGAAATCACCATCATTACATGTAGGTTGGGCTAGAGATCACCATATCATCATATCACACTCTCTCTCTACAAATTCACTTCATCTTCTCCACTCTCTCTCTCCCTCTTGGCTGCAAAAAATCGCCACCATCACCATCACATCAACACTCACTCCTTTGATCCATTATCAAGTCCAAAACAAGTGCTAGAAGAAGTCTTGTGAAGCTTGGAGCTTGGAGCCTTGAAGAAACATCACACCTTGCATTCTCACGCCATCTTCATCATCATTCTTTGTTCACAAGTTCATCCCTAGCCCTTGTGCTAGTTGTAAGTCTTCGATTTAACTCTTGGTCACTCCTACGTTGATTATCCGAAAGATTGTAGTTAATGTGTAACACGAGAACATAAAAAGAACATGAACAAAGAACATGAACATAAACTTACATAAAATCTGGTTGGATTAAGTTGGTATAAGCATGCATGTTGTTTGATCATTAATTTATTGATAAACCCGTTGTTAGGACACTTGTTGATGCGTTTTTAGTAACATTTACACTATAAAAAGCATGCTGATTAGCATTTTCAGCCAACTTCAACTGGCTGTAACTGGATCATTATAAATCGAAAAACTGATTTTCTAAAGTCTAAATTATTCATTTTTGAAAAAACGGATCTAATGGCACTGAATCATAATTTTTGGACTTCGTTTACTATTTTTAAAGTGTCGTTGTGTAACAGCAGCTAAAGCTGCATTTTTGCTGCTGAAAATATGTGTTATATTCTTCATCATAACTTGAAACCTGAGTAGAACTAGGTCACGAAATCGGTACTGTAGATGGATATTGATGTCATAGTAATTGTCCCACTAGAATTTTGTCAATCAGACTGCAGTCAGAAAGTAATGAATCTGATTGCAGTCTGGAAAATGAATTTTTATAAAATATTGGTGATAAATTGGATCCCGATATTTTTACACAATAGTATTTGGATCGTTTAGCACCTTCTGTAAAAAGTTGGGAATTTTTGAACCAAGATAACTATTTTATTAAAATGCCCGAAAACAGCCCAGTTTTGGATAGTAAAGCTGAAATGACAAAAGTAGTAATTTGCGTGCCTAAATGTCGAGCATATTATCTGAGGATGATCTAACATGTCATATGTCAATGAAAGTAATATGTGCAATATCTTATGCCTGTTCTTTAGTAGCTATAGGTGGAATGTTGATATGAGCATGAACTATTGATGTGATGCTTGTTATGTGATAGACGCGTGTAGGAACTTTGTGCTTATTTGAAGTCACTAATAAACTAAGTGGTAATCATACTAGGACGTGATTGACCGACCTTGACTGTTAGCTATTTTTGAGAATCTAACCGAGCAAACCAAGGTGAGTTCACACACTTTCTATAAGGCATGGGATTCTCGGTGGTTGGGAATGGGTTAAAGAACTTAAAACAGAATCTGCATATCCTCCTTGGGTAGGATATGTACGGCCATTCCTCCATAGGTAGGATGCCAATATTAATCCTGCGTATTCTCCTTGGGTAGAACTACGTACGTTCGTCCTCCTTGGGTAGGACAACAACCTTAAAACTTACTAGACAAAACTCTATCATTAAGTCCCTCATCTTATATCGACTTAATCGCCGAGGCCAATGGCGAGCATGTCATTAGTTAATAGCGCTATTAGGTTTAACAAATCTCACACCGTGCCAGTCGAATGGGCGTGTACTAATGGACTATGACAAACTGTCAGTGATGATAGACACTGACGTAGGGCACAACTTATTTTCGTTAGTAGTCGATATCATAACGGTCTAGTAGTTTACACGGGGAAGCCCCCGCTAATTATGGGTATGATTTGGGGAAAGAAGGAAATGGGTTAATCATGTTTTCAATTTTGGGGTAACCCACACGACAAGTAAGCCAACTAAACAAAAACAATGTTATTGAACCAACTAAAACAAACACCCAACAGTGAACTCACTCAACTTTGTTGTTGACTCGTTGTTACATACGTTACAGGTCGTTAAATGCTTGGAGCTTGCACGAGGAAGGAGTCGTTGTGGGATACGGATTGTTATGTTCCGTGCCTAACATTTAAATCCTTATGAACTTATTAAACTTACGCTTTGGACTTTAAACTTATGAACAATGGACTTATGTTTCTTTTTGGGAATTACGTTTATGCTTCCGCTGTTTAATTTAAACTTGGATAACTAGCTTTTGGTCACCAATTGTATTGTGGTTGGTTTTATTTACTTAATTATGTTGTTCAATATGATTGGTGGCTCGATCCTGGTCGCGTCACGCCTCCAAGCGGTGGTACTCCGCGGGTGGATTTTTGGGGGTGTGACAGATTGGTATCAGAGCCATTGGTTATAGTGAACTTGGTTTTAAAAAAAACAAGGGAAAAGCTTTTTGGATAAAACCAGACTATAACCTGTACAGTGCTCAACGATCCACAAAGACGTTTCGCTCCGCGTGCAAGACTCAACATCCTAGGTGATATGGTTTTTGTTTATATTACCTACTTGTTAGTTACATGGTACATTGTTCATGGTATGCATTAGTTGATGTGATAACTGCTATTTGAACCTTGTGTGCTTACTCTCTTCTGTCACCCCACACTTATGCACGTTGCGATACCTTTCTTACCTGTGTTTCCCTCGATGTGAAGATCATGAGTGGGCGTCTCAACATGACCCAGGGTCAGCTGACGACCTTGATTAACGAACAGATTGCTGAAGCCTTAGCAAGCCAATCAGGGAGTCAACCCATGCACACCCAATCACGCATGGGCACCTTTAGGGCATTCTTGGAGTGCAAACCTTCCACTTTCGACGGCACCGGAGGGGCAATCGACCTTCTACACTGGATCCGAAGAATCGAATATACGTTCGAAGAAAGTGAAAGTCCTGCCGGCAAACGAGTAGAGTACGCTACTGTCATGTTGCAAGGGAAAGCGTATTCTTGGTGGAACGTACAAGTTCAGATGCTCGGGTTGGCAGACGCGAACGCCACCCTCTCGAGCGATTTCAAGGATTTGATTAAGGAAGAATTCTGCCACCTGGACGACATTCTGAAACATGAAATGGAGTATTATGGTTTGAAGATGGAAGGATCAGAGATTGAGGCGTACACAAAGAGGTCCAACGACTTGGCTGCCTTATGTCCTAAAATGTCACAACCCATATCTAGACGAATCAAGCTATACCACAGAGGCTTAGTCCCGGAAATCCAAGGGTCTGTAATTGCGGCCAACCTTCCCACAATCCAGCAAGTCGTTCTTTGGCGCACCAACTCACCGATCAGGCGGTGGAAGAGGGCAAGTTGCCCAAGCGTAACGCTTCCAATGCAAATGCTCTTATTAGTAACAAGTATATTTGGGGTGATCACCAAGGTGAGGGTCCTAGCTCTGTACAACAGGCACCGCACAGGAAACTCGGGCTGAACTACCAAAATCAGGGGGGATACCTAGGGAATAAACCGAGATGCTGCAAGTGCCAACGGCACCACAGCGGGTCATGTGCGGGATCGTGTTGTCATCAGTGCAAGAAGATGGGACACATGGCTAGAGACTGCAGGAGCCCATATCCTGCAAACCGGAACCAGCAGCAGCAGAAGCAGCAGGGTAGCAAGAAGGGGTGTTTTCGATGCGGAGCTGAAGACCACCTCAAGAGGAAGTGTCCGCAGATGAGACAGAATCGTGACAACAGCGGCAACCAGGGCAACGGGAACAATAACGAAGACAATAAGGATAATCGCAGGACTGGTGAGCATGAGTTCCTGAAGGGACAAGAGGAAGAAAGAAACAACCCCAACGTTGTGGCGTGTAAGTTCCTACCAGACAATATCTTTGTTTCTATTTTAGTTGATTCGGGTGCCGATGTTAGATATACATTCTTAAGAGTTAGTCAGGTGCTTAAGCGTACCCCATTACCCTTAAAGCACCAAACACACGGTAGAACTAGCAAATGGTAAAAGTCTTGAAGCCACACACATAGTTAAGGGATGTAACCTCGTCCTAGCTGGTCAGACCTTCTCTATCGACCTCATTCCTATCGTTCTGGGTAGTTTCGACGTTGTTATTGGGATGGATTGGTTATCTCAACATCAAGCGGAAATTCTTTGCAAGGAGAAAAATTGTCCGCATCCCTCGTTCTAATGAAGAACCCCTTGTGATCCATGGCGACAAGAGTGGTGCAGTCGTAGGCATTATCTCTTTCCTTAAGGCCCAGAAGTGTTTGCGAAAGGGCCACACTGCTATTCTAGCTCTCGTCACTAACGCATCAATGGAAGAGAAGAGAATTGAAGACATTCCTATTGTGCGTGATTTTCCTGAGGAATTACCCACCTCATCGACAAGTCGAGTTTGAAATCGAGCTAGCTCCTGGAGCAGCACCAATAGCTCGTGCACCTTATCGTCTAGCTCCATCAGAACTTGAAGAACTGTCCACGCAACTACAAGAACTCTTGGAAAAGGGTTTCATACGTCCTAGTTCTTTGCCTTGGGGAGCCCTAGTATTATTTGTGAAGAAGAAAGACGGTACCTTCAGAATGTGTGTTGACTACCGCGAACTGAACAAGGTGACCGTGAAGAATCGTTATCCTCTCCCACACATTGATGGCCTATTCGACCAGTTGCAAGGGTCGAGCTTCTACTCCAAGATTGACCTGAGGTCAGGCTACCATCAACTGAGAGTCCGGGAGGAGGACATCTCCAAAACAGCATTCAGAACTCGTTACGACCATTACGAGTTTCTGGTTATGCCTTTCGAATTAACGAATGCACTAGCGGTCTTCATGGATCTCATGAACCGAGTGTGCAAACCTTACCTGGATAAATTTGTCATAGTCTTCATCGACGATATCCTAATCTATTCTAAGAGTCAGGAGGAACACGAGCAACACCTGAGACTTATTCTGGAACTTCTCCGTAAAGGGCAGTTGTATGCCAAATTTTCGAAATGTGACTTCTGGCTTCGCGAAGTCCACTTTCTAAGCCACGTAGTAAACAAGGATGGAATTCATGTGGATCCATCCATGGTTGACTCGATCAAGAACTGGCCTGCACCCCGCACACCAACAGAAATCCGCCAATTCTTGGGTTTGGCAGGATATTACAGAAGGTTTATCAAGGATTTCTCAAGGATTGCGCAACCTCTCACTTCACTGACTCGGAAGGGTGTCACCTATCGTTGGGGTGATGCACAGGAGTCCGCATTTCAGCACTTGAAAGATAGACTTTGTAGCGCGCCTATCCTCTCATTGCCCGAAGGCACAGATGATTTTGTGGTTTATTGCGATGCTTCCATCCAAGGACTTGGTTGCGTGTTGATGCAACGTGACAAGGTCATTGCCTACGCATCGCACCGACTTAAAGTTCACGAAAGGAACTACACTACGCACGACTTGGAATTGGGAGCAGTTGTTTTCGCACTTAAGATATGGAGATTTTACCTGTACGGTACCAAGTGCACCATTTACACCGATCACAGGAGTCTCGAGCATATCTTCAAGCAAAAGGAATTGAACATGCGACAACGCCGATGGGTCGAACTCTTGAACGATTATGAATGCGCTATCAAATACCACCCGGGCAAAACCAATGTTGTGGCCGACGCCCTCAGTCGAAAGGATACTATACCTAAGCATGTACGTGCGTTACAGCTTACCATCAGGGCTGAGTCCTTACGAGGATCGAGACAACGGCTAGAACAAAAGGAAAACGGTGCCTGCTATGTTAACGGACGCATCTAGGTTCCACTGTATGGAGGCTTACGCGAGCTTGTGATGATGAAGCACATAAGTCTCGATATTCAGTACATCCTGGTTCGGATAAGATGTACCACAACCTAAAGACTACATACTGGTGGCCTGGTATGAAAGCCAGCATAGCAACCTACGTCAGTAAATGCTTGACTTGTGCGAGAGTCAAGGTCGAATACTAGAAACCATCAGGCCTACTCCAACAACCAGAGATCCCGAAATGGAAATGGGAGCAAATTTCCATGGATTTTGTTACTGGCCTGCCCTGATCTCAACGCGGAAATGACACCATTTGGGTGATCGTGGATCGACTGACCAAGTTTTCTACCCTAGCAGACATCTACCTAAAGGAAGTAGTATCAAGGCACGGAGTGCCAACCTCCATCATTTCTGATCGTGACTCACGTTTTAAATCTGAATTGTGACAAGCTATGCACAAGTCCTTTGGTTCTCGATTAGACATGAGCACGGCATATGATCCACAGACAGATGGGCAATCTGAACGCACCATCCAAACCCTTGAAGGCATGCTTAGGGCATGCGTAATCGACTTTGGCAATGGCTGGGAAAAACACCTCCCGTTAGTGGAGCTTTCGTATAACAACAGTTACCACACCAGCATCCAGGCCGCTCCGTTCGAGGTATTGTACGGAACGAAGTGCCGATTACCTCTTTATTGGGCAGAGGTTGGCGACAGTCAAATCACTGGCCCATAGCTTGTAGTAGATACAACCGAGAGAATTGCTCAGATACGACAACGAATGGCGGCAGCTCGCGACCGTCAGAAAAGCTATGCGGATAAGCGAAGGAAACCACTTGAGTTCCAGGTTGGGGATCGAGTGCTACTTAAAGTCTCACCTTGGAAAGGTGTCGTTCGATTTGGCAAACGAGGCAAACTCAATCCGCGTTATGTTGGACCGTTCGAAATCATTGAGAAAATTGGCAAAGTGGCCTACAAGTTGCATCTACCTGAAGAACTCAGTGGAGTTCACAATGTTTTCCATGTGTCGAATCTTAAGAAGTGTTTGTCAGATGAGACCCTCATAGTTCCTCTCAAGGAGCTCACTATCGACGACCAGCTGCGATTCATCGAGGAACCAGTAGACATTACTGGTCGAGACGTTAAGATTCTCAAGCGTACCAGAATACCCCTTGTTCAAGTTCGTTGGAACTCCCGTCGTGGCCCAGAATATACCTGGGAACGAGAAGACCAAATAAAACTCAAGTATCCCCAGTTGTTTAAGAAAAGTGCAACCACTACTGAGGCTGAAGCTACTGCAGAATTTCGGGACGAAATTCCAAACCAACGGGGGGATGATGTGACACCCCAGGAAAACAAGTAAACCACGCAACCTAACTAGCTTCCTCAGTAACCACGTGCTAAATTTCAGGACGAAATTTTCTTAACAGGGGAAGAATGTGACAACCCTCGTAATTACATGTATCCGTACAGTTAATTAATATTAAATTGTGCTTATTGATTGTGCAGAAAAATTGACTAAATGATCCTGTATGCTTTTCTATGTGTTGAGAATTAATTGTGTTACAAAAGATGCATAAAAGACACTATACGATACAATTTAACACATTAACGGAACAGTACTTAACCGAACAACCGGACACTACTCGGGACACCAAAATTTTATCAGAAACATTACTTTATTATTGTTAACTAATTTTGGTCTCAAAAATCCCCACACACTATAAAAATATGTCATGCACTTACTACTTTAGAAAATACCCTAAACCTTCCAAGTAATCACCTACTTATAATAAAAATTTACAAATAACCCCCCCCCCCTTCATATTTTCGGCTCACGTAGGGGCCCCACCATAATCATCACTAAATCTGTTGGACCCTGTGTGACCCTAAATATTCAGTAAAGGCAGTTCATCTTTGAATACAGAGGCGGAATCAAAGTAATCAAAGTCACAACAGCTTTATCCTTTCAATTCCTTTTCTATTAAAGCTTTTTGAGTAAATTTTGACAGCAATTCGACACCTAGCACATGACCAGATTCCGCTCCAACCGTAACGAATGAAATCATCACTGACCTATTTATAGATGCTCTGATTCCGCTTGAAATGGTTCAAGCGGAACCCCATGATGATGTTTCGAGCGGAATCACCATGTTCGTTTGGAGCGGAATCACCACTAACCTAACTGGAGTGGAATTACACTAAATCCCTGATTTCGCTTGAAATGACTTTATGTCATTTCGAGCGGAATTACAATCTAAAACCACTTTTTCATTTCCAAGCTCCAGTCTAACCTAGCTAGACCTAAGACTCGATAAAGACGTAGTAAACAGACATTCAGTGCACCAACAGACTCCCCCTTGGATGTTGACGAAGTCTTCGGCGTCGAGTCTTCAGTCTTGGTCTTTTCTCCAACTCTGTCTTCTCATTGCAAAAACTCTTTCTTCGCAGGTTCAGGATCTCTTCCTGGCTCTATCTTTAATTTCCCATTTGACTGTTGATCCAGAACTATAGACTCCCCCTTTCATAGACTCCCCCTCTCGGTATGCTGGGATCTAGGGTCTTGATCTGATTCAAACTTTGACTTTATAAGCCATGGGGATAATGAAATACACAACCTGTTACTCAAACAATAACATTACAATTTATTGATTTTCAACAATAAATCTCAATATCTATCAGTTTAGAAATCCACTCAAGAATTCAGGTCCAAGTTAATGACCCTGATTACTCAATTAATCTACCAAGTTCAACTTAATGACCTTGGTTGATCTTGTGACAAAACAAACTGATTGTTGTTTAAGATTTTCAAAGATTTTTCTGAAAATAACAAGCATCAAATTAATGAACTTGTTTTTGACTTTTTCAACAACCCAATCTTCATCAAGATAAGCTCTCCTCATTTTCAGTCCAGAACTTTTCCTGCATCTGCTTCAATCTTTCAAGAATCCAACGATCAACTCTCCACTTTGGTTTGTCGGAAAATAAAGCAGAAATGAAAAATCTTTTTGGATTTGTAATAAAGTTTCTAAACTAGAAATGAAATACAGAAACTTAAACTGCAAAATGTAAAGAAAGTAAACTATTTACAAATATATTTTTGGTGAGCGTGTCAGGGAATCATATCAGCTATCAGAAAGTTACTAGTACTGTTAAGCTTAATTTCATACTCAGAATTAAACAATTCACGTAGATTGTCGATATATTGATCCACTTTAAATTCTCACACAAATTTCAATTTATTCAGGATATGAATTAGATGTGTTAGGAACTTAACTCATTCATGTGTCCCACCTCTTGAATATACTCCCGTATCCAGAATCCCAATATTCAGTCTTACAGGTGAGTATACCACACATGATATCTGTAAGGGGTTAGATGCGAGGGTCGTGAGAGCTCAGGTCGATACTTCCGTATACGCAGAGAGATGACGGCTTCGTCTTTTCGGTGTGTCCCCTTTAGAGGATCTTTTGTTACAACAGCACACGATTATCATTTTGCAATGTTTCATCGTTTTTTATGCTGATTGTGGTGCTATGTTTCAAGCAATGCAGAAAGTATTATTCGGGGACTAGGTCAGCACTTCCATTCATCAGAAGTCCCGGAATAATACCCCAGATATCACTGAGTATAAAGACCTAGTATCTCAAAAAGAGGGACCTTTCAAACGAGATTCCAGGGGTTACCTATATATCCAAGTAGTGTTCCCCACAAATTACGCAAGTTTGAAATTTTAAGTTTATATCCCGAACAAATCTACTAAATGCGTAAAAAACTAGCGACACATCACCAGCGAGACTGTTTAACACTTTTAAACTTTACAAATCTTTAGCATACTGTAACTGTCAAGCCGATGTACTATCATTTTCCCTTTTTACACAAGCTCTTTTTCAGTTTTGTATTGTTTTAGGATTTTGAGATTTTATCATGTTTTTGTATTTTTGAATTTTTTTACTGTTTTTGTATTTTCTGAAAAATATATCTACTCCCCCTAAATACGAAAACAAGGAAAAAATCGACAAACCATTGCATATTGTTTCTCATCTTCATCCACAACAGTACCCTCATCAACGCCAATAATGCCATCCGACACCGCAAGAAGCTTCATACCGTTCAGTTTTAAAAGATATTTAAAACGTGTTTTGTCAAAAGCTTTGGTATGTAAATCAGCTTTCTGTTCGTCAGTGTGGATTTTCTCTTATTCGAATCAACTTCTTCTCGAAGCAATCTCGAATGAAGTGATGTCGAATTTCTATATGTTTAGTTTTAGCGTGATGTACTGGATTCTTTGTTATATTTATTGTGGCCTCATTATCAACAAAAAGAGGTGTGTTAAGAAACTGCAGACCGTAGTCGCGCATCTGTTGCTGTATCCACAGGATCTGAGAGCAGCAACTGCTAGCAGACACGTACTCCGCTTCACATGTGGATAGCGCCACAGACGTTTGTTTCTTACACTGCCAGGTAACCAAGCAAGGTCCAAAGAACTGGCATCCTGCAGTTGTTGATTTTGCATTAACTTTGCAGCATCCGAAATCCGAGTCGAATACCCTTCGAGCGTAAAGTCTCCTTTTCTAGGATACCACAACCCCAATGTAGGAGTTCCCTTCAGGTAGCGTAATTTCCTCTTCACAATAATCATATGCAAAGCTCTCGGGTTAGATTGATATCTTGCTGCGAGGCACGTTGGGTACATTATATCAGGTCTCGAAGCAGTTAAGTACATCAATGAACCTATCATGGAACGATAGAACGTTTCATCAGCCCTGTCTCCGGTGAGATCTGGGTGAATCCCATGATTTGTTGCTAAAGGGGTAGCAGCTGGAGTAGAACTTGACAACCCAAATTTCTCTAGAATATCATGAACGTACTTCGTCTGGTGAATGAAAATTCCCTCAGGTAGTTGTTCAACTTGAAGTCCCAAAAAGAATTTCATCTTCCCCGTTGATGACATTTCGAATTTTTGCTTCATCACCTGTTCGAAATCTTTGCATAGATTCTCATTCGTTGACCCAAAAATTATGTCATCTACGTAAATTTGAACCATCAGAAGATGTCCGTCGACCTCTTTAGTGAAGAGAGTGGCATCCACTTTTCCACGAATGAAGCTGTTGGCTAGTAGGTGTTGAGACAAAGTCTCGTACCAAGCTCTCGGAGCCTGGTGTAAACTATACCGTGCTTTGTCCAGTAAGTAGACCTTGTTCTTGTGGATCGGATCGGTAAAGCCCGGTGACTGTCCGACATAAACCTCCTCTTTAACCTTCCCATAAAGAAACGCCGATTTTACATCTAGCTGATATACTTTGAAGTTCTTCCAAGATGCAAACGCAAGGAAAATTCTGATTGCTTCTAGTCGTGCCACAGGAGCATAGACTTCTGTAAAATCAATCCCCTCCTGTTGACTAAAGCCCTGAACAACGAGTCGAGCTTTGTTCCGTACAACAACTCCTCTGTCGCCTCTCTTACATTTAAATACCCATTTCGTATTGATTTTCCTGTGACCGTCCGACAAATCCACTAGTTTCCACACTCCCAACTTTTCAAACTGACTCAATTCTTCTTGCATCGCATTGACCCAAGAATCTTTAGTAAGCGCCTCTTTGTAAGTTCGCGGTTCGATCTGCGAAATAAAACAACTTAATGAAAAATCAGTTTGTAAAGGTGCTACTGTAGAGTAAAAACATGTAAGGCCCTGGTCAATTTGACGTCTCGTGCGAACGCCCGATTGCAACTCTCCAATGATCAACTCTTCTGGATGGTATGAAAGAGTTCGTGGCATTACTTCGCTTGGAACATCTACATCGCCTTCCAGATTAGTAACATTCTGATTTGCACCTTGTTCACTAATTTGGTTTGTTTAACTTGAATCCTGAATCTGCTCCCCCTCAGAATCTGAATCACCACGATCAAATATCGGCATATTCTCAAATTCTTGATTATCATTCTGAACCGTCTGATTATCTTGAGCAACTTCATTTTGTTTGACATCATCATGTTCACCAGCATTGCTAGGACCTGCTTCATTGTCATTTTAAGTTTCCCATGGTCTTCTAGAAAACTCAGCTGGGAACCTTTGCTATGACTCGTACTCTCGCAAAATATCCAACTCGTCAAAGAAATCTTCTTCTTGCTCTGATTCTTCCCTCATGTCAAACGAACCCCACAACTTGTCATAATGATAACGCCCTGAATCTCCTGGATTCTGCGGTGGCATTGTATTACCTTGACATTCAACATTTGCAGCTTCAATAATCCGCTTCTCACTTGGAACAAAGACACATCGCATAGGACTTGCATAACCAACAAATATACCCTCAATGCACTTCGGACCAAACTTTCCATAAGGTTCAAGAACAGTACAGGGTGACCCGAACGTTTCAAGATACTTCAAATTAGGTTTGCGGTTATTGATCAACTCAAAGCATGTTTTGTTGAACTTCTTGATAGTGAGAACTCTGTTGAGCGTATAGCATGCGGCGGAAACAGCTTCAGCCCAAAAATTTATTTGTAACTTTGAATCTGCGAGCATTGTTTTAGCCGTCTCGATTAGTGTCCGGTTTTTGCGTTCTGCGACTCCATTCTGTTGCGGAGTGTACAGAGCACTAAACTCATGCAATATACCTCTTTCATCACAAAATTCTTCCATCTTGCTGTTCTTGAATTCAGTACCATTATTATTTCGAATTCTTTTGATACGCCTTTGGTACAGATTCTCAATCTTCTTGAACAACGCCATCAAACTGTCATAAGTTTCATCTTTTGACTTCAAAAACTATACCCACGAAAATCTGGAATAATCATCAGTAACAACCAAACAGTAACGATCTCATGTAATACTTTTGATATTCACAGGACTGAAAAAATCCATGTGAAGTCTCTCCAGAGGTCTTGAGACTGAATTGACTTGCTTTGTAGGGTGTGACTTTTTCTTCTGCTTGCCTTTAACACAGCTAATGCACTCCCCTTCCAGATGAAAACCTTTCACATGAACACCCAACACTAAATCGTTATGAATCAGGTGATTCATCTTCCGTAGGTGAATGTGACCCATTTTCCTATGCCACAATCTCGATTCTTTTTTCAGTTGCTCTAGACACAAAACAATGAGCCTGACCCGTGGTTGTAGTAGCTACGCTCATATCCAATACGTACAGATCATTAACTCTTGGTGCCCTCATGTTAATCCATTCCTCAGGGATAACAAATCCTGGCTTCAAGATCAAACATTCTTTGTCAGTGAAGTGAGTGGTATACATCCTGTCACATATCTGCGAGATACTCAGCAGATTATTCTCCAGCTCAGCAATGTAGTTAACTCTTTCAAACGTCACAATCCCATTGGACAACGTTCCTTCACCAATAATCATACCACCTTGATTACCCACGAATCCTACATAGCCTCCATTGAAATTCTTCACATCATACAGCAATGCAGTCTTCCCTGTCATATGCCAAGAAGCTCCACTATCCATAATCCATCGTGAAACTAATCTCGGAAGTTCCTGCACATATCACAAATTGCTTTAAAACACATTTCAATAATGATGCCGATACATGCTTCGCGATCAAGGAAGCTCCGGCAAACACCACAAACACTTAGTTAGATTTGGAAGCTACCCAAGCCTGTTTTGGCTCAGGTAACTCAACTTTAATGTGAGTTTTTGTAGTGTAAAGTGGTGGAAAATTTTTATCATTCATTTTCAAACTTTCTTCAGACCCAACCTCAACCTTTTTATATAGGAAAAATTCATCTTTTTGTGGTTGACCAGATGGTTGGTCTTTCTTTTGAACATTTTTCTTTTCAGATTTTTGCATTTCTTTTTCAAGTTTCACATAATAATCCAAAGGAAGTTTTTCAATCTCAGAAACCTTTGGTTTAGAAACACTTTCTTTCTTCTGTTCAACAACTTTCGGCTTCCATGTTTGTTGACCTGATGCCACCCGTTTGTAAAATTTGTCATTTTTAGTTACCAACTTCTTAACATGTTCAGTTTTGATTTTGTTTTCATTTTTCAAAAAATTTTTCTCAACAAGCAATGGAGCTTTTCCTTTCGAATCATCTTTCTTTTTCTGAATCTTCATAGCTTCAGTCTTAGGCTTCATGTTGGTACACTTTCGTGCAATATGTCCAACTTGATTGCATCTAAAGCATGTTCGAGTGTCAACGACTCGACTTGTGCCTTCAGACTGATACTGTGAAGCTTTCTTCTCAAAGAACTCCTCATTTGATTTCGAAAAGATTTTCGACTCTTTATCAGACAGTGAACTTGAACTGTTCACAAACACTTTCTTCTCAGTAAACTTCTTGTTTTGAACATTTCTCTTTTGATAACTCTTACCACCCTGATAACCACGTGACCAGTTGTTTCGATTGTTGTTATAAAAACGATGGGGAACAACATGTTTCTTGTAGTAAGCTTTATCTTTCTCAAAATTCATTTGTCTTTTTGTTTGTTTTAAACTTTTCACTTCAGTGAAATCAATTTCAACCATTTTGAAAGCATTTGTCAGCTTGGCAACATTTACATTCTCCAGTGGAAACTCAGAATCCGAAAACAAATTATTAGATCCCGACATCTTGTACATGACAAGAGTAGATTCATCATTTAAGTTGTCTTTGGACTTTTGTTTTGGAATGTATTTGTCCAAAAAACATTCATCATCTTCAGCTGAATCAGACATCAAAACACTTTCAGCTATGCTTTTAACAATCACTGTCTGAACACTATCATTAGATGATGTAGAAGAAAATGTAACATCAATTGAATCAGGAAGTTTAACTTCATTCTCTTCTTCAATTTCAACCAATCCAGATTGCTTTTTCAAATAATTGTCAAGAACTGGTGGTGGAACTTGATGAAAACCCACCCCGGTTCCATCAGAGTACACATCTTCGCCTGCTTTGTTTTTCCTGATGGGTTTGGGAACAATGTGTTGCAAAACAAAGCTTGCGGAGTTGTAACTCTTAAGCTTCAACTGGATTCGCTCATTTTCAATTTCAGCTTCTTGAACTTTAAGTTTCAATTTTGCGATTTCATCCAGTTGTTGGTTGATTAATTCTTCTTTTAACCAAAGCACTGTCGACAGATGAGCATTTTCTTTATAAGTTTTACCATTTCTGTCATCATTATCTTTCATTGTGCTTTTAAGCTTCTCAAATTTTTCAGTGATTTGATGATTTTCAAGAACTAACCTTTCATTTTCTTGCCTAACCTTTTCATGGTCAATTTTATCATTTTCAATTTTGTTAGTTAATTCTTTTAACCCTTCAGTTGAAGCTTTCACCATTTTATCACGATCAAGAATTTGATCCTCAACACTTCTGACTCTAGCAGTCAGATCTTCAACCTTCTTACCGTTGAGATAAGTGACTGTGCTACAAACTTTGCATTCCTTGATGCAATTTTTGCAGTCAACATCACCATTGACTTTCTTACCTGACTCAGTCGTTGACGTGTTTGAACTGACCTGGCTTTTAGACTCAGAGACGGATTTAGAATCTACCTCAAGCGCCTTAGCAGCCAGCACCTTGTCAGCCATCTTTCCCATGTTTTCAGCATTCAACTCCTGTGTCGTGTCAATGATTCCAGTGTTAATCTTCTTTGACTTCTCTTTCTCTTCTTTCTCCTTCTCTTCTTTCTCTTTCTCTTCTCCGCTTCCCCACCATTTCCTCTGCCAATAATCACCTTCTTCTTTAAACTCTTTGATTATCGTTTCCAAATAAAGAGTGTTATGATCAATAGCAATGTTTCCCTGGGGGTCAAGATAACATTCTCTGTCTGGATCCCATCTCCTTGCTCTTTTTGCCTCAGAAAAAATACCAGCTATTCTGATCATTCTGTTCGTGGCCCACAACTTTCTGTGACCATACTTCTGTTCTTCAGTTCTGTTGTCTTTCCAAGGAAAAGGTTCAGATTTTGCCATGAATGCATATCCAACCGCATCCTCCTCAGGTAACAACTCACTCCAGTCGTAACCTTCATCGTCGTGAATTACAGCAAGAGCTCTAGACTTCTCTTTGTTCTCCTCAAGCTGCTTCAATCTTGGCGGCTCTGATTTATTCTGATGATAAATCGTTTTCTTGTAGTAATCTTCTCTGAACGGGTTCTCAGATTCATCAGCATACGCATTTCGGCATTCACGCTTAAAGTGACCTTTCTGTTTTCACTTAAAGCACGTCACTTTAGACTTGTCAAGCCTAACTTGGTAGAAGGTCCACCAATAGACTTCCTCCCTGTGATCTCCATGAAACGCTGTGCTCAACGAACTGCACTGGCCACACACCACCTTATGTCGATCAGTTCCATCTCCTCAGGATCTATTTGATCGTAGTCTTCCTTTGTCAGGTTGGTGTTACCTATCTTTCCAGCTACAAGACTTTCATACGATTCTAACACAGACGCTAGGAAAACCATCTGTTGTTTAGCAGACTCCTCGCTGAAATTCTGAGCGTTCTTTAAGTCTACAGCGATGTTGCATTGAAATAAATTCTTTGCATCAGAATGATTTTCAGATGACGAAGATCCATTGTGAAATCCACTGCTTTGACTCTCTTTGCTTGAAGTGTTGGAATTCTCAGCAGAAAACGCTGTCTTGGGAGATACAAATCCAAGTTCTGCTGGTAAGACAAATGATTTACTTTGTGTGTCTTCTTTAACTCCAACTCGTGACTCTCTAGTCTCTCAATCAGCAAATCTACAGTCAACACTTCTGGCGGCTTGATAGTATTTTTCAGCATCAACGCATAATATTGCCAATCCATCTCACCTGGCAACGCATCAAATAATTTGTCGACTAGCTCTTCTCGAGAATAAACGATTTCATGTCTCGCCAGTTCCAGCTTCAGGTGCCCAAATCTCTCAATCATTTTAGAAACTGATTCATTCTTTAAACACCCAAACAAATCAAACTCTTTTCTAAGTAGTTTCTTTTGTTTTTCACTATTTCTGTACTTCCTAAACATTTGGTTTCTAACTTTTTTCCAAAGATCTTTAGAACTGCTATTCTCGATCAAAGATATTATATCTTCTCGAACAGACTGAAATAGCAGTGCAATGCATTTTTGCTCAGCGACAAATGCCTCTATTTCTTCAGGTGATGTTAAGCTTTCGCCACTTTTGCCTCCATCATTGTATCCATTTTTAGACTCTTCCAGCTAGGAAAAGCAAAGGTCCTCAACCAATCTTCAAACTTCTTGGCCCACCAACTGTACTCTTCTATAGCCATCAACTTCGGGGGTTTGTTATATGTTCCAAATGCGCTTTCAACTTCCAAAGCATCCGATAACCTTTTCTTTGTATTTGGCGTGTTTTCATTGGTGTTGCTAGAAGAAGTATCGTCTCTCCAGAATTTCCAGCAAAAGCATACATGTCGCTAAATGGGTTCATGAATAGATCATCCATCTTGTAAGTACCTGAAAAATTAGCAAACACTTAGAAAATTTTCGAGATTTTGAAAAATAGCTAATTCGAGCGAAATCAGCTTTCGAGTGAAATCAACAGAAGATGTTCGAGCGAAATTAGAAATAGTCTGAATTCAAGCGGAATCAGACTTAACAGTTTCAGGCGGAATAAAAACTGATTTGATTTCGAGCGGAATCAGAAAATAACTTTTGAGCGAAATCAGAAAATAACTTTTGAGCGGAATCTGACTTGTTCTGATTTCGAGCGAAATCAATGTGACACCCCAGGAAAACCAGTGAACGATGTAACTTACCTAGCTTCCTCAGTGAGTGCGTACCAAATTTCGGGACGAAATTTCTTTTAAGTTGGGGATAATGTGACAACTCGAGTTTCTGACTTTCACTTTCGCATTAGATGCGCGTTGACTTTGACTGTTTAGTTGTTTGGATTGTGGACTTGAAATTGTACGCGTTGTGTTTTAATGAAACGTATTGTCGTTTTGCCTATATGAGATTACTTGTTGTGGTGGAAAATAATATTAGAATTATTATTAAAAACACTTAGTCCAGGTCACGAAACATGACATACAGATCGAAGGATCACGAAAGATAACCTTAGGTTCGAAGGATCTCGAAACATACCCTTCGAGCAAAGGTAGGATCCTTCGACATCTTTCGGTCCGAAGGATCACGAAACATATCCTTCGACATCTTTCGGCCCAGTCTTTCTAATGGGCTTGGCCCATTCCTGTGATACGTTTATATACGTGAATGCATGTAAGTCGACAGTTAGTTTCAAAAACCCTAGTCCCCTTGTGTGTGTGTGACGGCATAGCAGACCCATTCTCTGTTCGAAGGATTTCATTCCGTAATCCAGATTTTCGGTTAGTGTCTATATTGATTTGTGATTATGTGTTTTTGATTTATCGAGTATGAATGTGTGAATCGAACATGAGCCTATTAGATGTAGCCGGCCGAACATGTTTGATGGATCAGCCGGACATATAATCAGATTTGCTTAATCGGCCGGATTGTTTGTATGATGTTAACCTGTTTAATCGATTATGTATGTGATGCATCCGAACGGTTCAGTTAGTATGATTGGTTGTCTATACTTGAGGTTTTGATGTTGTTTTAATAGAATCGCATGATAGTGATTTAGGGCCGGTTCGATTGTGTTATTATTGTTCATGTGGTTAAATTAGGGTTCATGAGATTTAATATGAAACTCCCTGTTTGATCGATTCTGAAGTAACTGAATGCTGAATTTGTGTTAATTGATAATCGGATAAACTTGGAAACTTTGTGTAAACGTAACTGTTATTTGTCGAAAGATATTAGTTATTCGAAACATAGTTGTGACCGAAAGATACATGTCCTTCGAACCATAGTAGTGTTGACCGAAGGATAGCTTTGACCGAACCATAGTAGCGTTGACCGAAGGATAACATTGACCGAAAGATGACATTGGTTCGAAACATAACATTCGGTCCGAATGATAACTGTGATAACTGTTTGTCGAAAGATCACTAATGTGTCGAAAGATAACAGTTGGATCGAAAGATATTAGGGATTATGAACATACTTTGAATGACAGAATATGTGCTTGATTTATTTGGCATGCCATGCTTGGTGATGAACGTTAACATTTGTATTCGTGCACACTAGCTGATGATTTAATGTGAAATAATACGTGTTGTGCTGATATGCAAACTGGCTGTTATGTGAACATTAAATTGCATGCGTATCATTGTGAACATGAACTGATTTGTTATACGTGCATACAATAGGACTTGATTAATTACTTGTGAGTGCATAACCTAGCATACCGAGCAAACCAAGGTGAGTTCACACTCCTACTAAGGCATGGGATTCCCGGGTCGTGGGAATGGGTTAAAGGTTTCAATTGACTTATAACGTACAAACGCTTTTCCTAGACTATCACCTATCATGGTCCTCGGATGTCAGGACGGTTCCGTAGGTTGGGATAACACCTACGTGGTTCCGTAGGTTGGATAACACCTACGTGGTCATATGCCAATTACTATCCTCGATACAAAGGATACGCACGTAAAACCTACGTGTACGCATTACTTACTTCTATCCTCGGTTACGAAGGATACGTGCGTAAAACCTACGCACACCCCATACGCGCTACTGTTCTCGGACGAAGAACAGGGATAATACGAATAGTCTAGTGGTCACAAAACATGGGAAGCCCCCACCTGTATAACTTACTATTGGCCCAGTAGAGCCACCCGTTACTTGCTGTTACGCATTTACTTACTGTGAACTTGCTCAACTAGTTTGTTGATCATTCTGTTACATGCCTTGCAGATCGTTAGGTACTTGGAGCTTGCACTGGAGAAGCGGGTCGTTGTGGGCAAGGATCGTGGTTTCTACGTTGAAACTATTATGACATTTAAAACTATTAACTATTGTTGGTTTATTTACTATGCTTCCGCTACACTTTGAAACTATGGTTATGTTTTGAACACCTATCGTATTGAATGGAAGGTTTACGTTTATTTTACTTAATATTAATTACATGTTCAATATGATTGGTGGCTTGATCCTAGTCAGTCGCGCTCCCAAGCGGTGATACTCCGCGTGTGGATTTTGGGGGTGTGACAGATTGGTATCAGAGCCATTGGTTATAGAGAACTTGGTTTTAATATGGGAAAAACGTTTTTATTAAAACCAGACTATAACCAGAACAGTGCTCTCAACGATCCACAACGACGCTTCGCTCCACGTGCAAGACTCAACTTCCTAGGTAATAAGGTTTATGTGTATTGCCTACATGCTAGAATTTGCATAGAACTTTGCTCGTAGTATGCTTACATTACCTTGCTCACAACTTGTCATTGCATGAGAATACTTATGTGCTTACACTCTTCTGTCATCGCACTATTCGCGAACCTTTCTCACTTATGTTGCCTTTGATGTGAAGATCAATGGCCGCACGAATTAACATGACTCAAGCCCAGCTAGAGGCTCTCGTTGCTGCGGCAGTTGCAGCCGCCCAAGCAGGTAGTATACCCTGCAGTTTAGACACTAGGATCTTTAGATCCTACATTAATTCTCGTACTTAACTTTGCCCTATTCGTACACAATAGGTCAACCCGCTCAGCAACAACCTGGGTGCACCTTCAAGAATTTCATGGATTGTCGTCCTAGCTCGTTCAGTGGCACGAAGGGAGCAGTTGGACTCCTCCACTGGTTTGAAAAGCTCGAGTCGGTTTTCGAAATGTGTGAATGCCCTGAGGCCCGCAGGGTGAAGTTCGCCACTGGCACACTTGAAGGGATTGCGCTCACTTGGTGGAACGCACAAGTGCAGATCTTAGGGTTGGCAGCTGCTAACGCCACACCCTGGAATGATTTCAAAGAACTGATCAAGAGGGAATACTGCACTAGAGAAGACATTCACAAGTTGGAGGACGAGTTGTATAACTTGAAAATGGTTGGTTCGGAAATCGAAGCTTACACCAAGAGATCAAATGAGTTGGCTGTGTTATGCCCAACTATGGTGGACCCTCCATACAAGCGTATCGAGTTGTATCTCAAAGGTTTGGCACCAGAAATACAGAGCCACGTTACCTCGGCTAACCTCAACAACATCCAGGAAATCCAGCGTCTCGCTCATCGCATCACCGATCAGGCAGTGGATCAGAATAAACTGCCTAAGCGTATCAGTGCTACTGCTACCGCTACTGCTTCTACTACACCTGCTACTCCCAGTGAAAGTAAGAGAAAATGGGATGGGGATTCTAGCAAGGGATCAGCTTCCGTGCAGTCGCAAGCTCAACAGCGAAAGACAGACAGTTACCAGAGTCCAAGTCAGCACTCCTCAGGCAGCCACAGACAGGGAGGGTATCGAGGAAATCTCCCAAAGTGTAACACCTGCAACAAGCATCACAACGGCCAGTGTAACAAGGGCCGTTGTCAAAGATGCCTCAAGATGGGTCACGAGGCCAAAGACTGTAGAAGCCCTCGTCCTGCGAATCAGGATCAGCAGCAGCCACCGGCACAGCAGAATCAGCAACAGGGCAACAAGGGGTGCTATAATTGTGGTGCTGAAGGTCACATCAAGAGACACTGCCCTCAGCTAAACAGGAACCAGAACAACAACAACAATCAGGGCAACGGGAACAATAACAACCATAACGGGGGAAACAACAACAACAATGGCAACGAAGCTCGGGGTCGTGCTTTTGTGCTAGGTCGGGGTGACGCAGTGAATGATCCCAATGTGGTTATGGGTAAGTTTCTTCTCGACGATATTTATGTTACTGTCTTATTTGATTCGGGTGCTGATACAAGCTATATGTCATTGAAAATGAGTAAATTATTAAAACGTACACCAACACCCCTAGACACCAAACACGTCGTAGAACTAGCCAATGGTAAAAGTGTAGAAGCCGCACAGGTAGTCAAGGGTTGTAGTATTGTTCTAGCGGGTCAGACTTTCTCGATTGATCTCATACCCATAGTTTTGGGTAGTTTCGACGTCGTCATCGGTATGGATTGGTTATCTCAACATCACGCGGAGATCTTATGCAAGGAAAAAGTTATTCGTATTCCTCGCTCCAGTCAAGAACCTCTCGAAGTACAAGGTGACAAGAGTGGTGCTGTGGTTGGCATCATCTCTTTCTTAAAGGCGCAGAAATGTTTACGAAAGGGACATACTGCCATTCTGGCACTTGTCACTGACGCATCAGCAAAGGAAAAGAAGCTGGAGGATATACCAGTTGTGCGTGAATTTCCTCAAGTGTTTCCTGAAGATTTACCTGGTTTACCTCCTCATCGTCAAGTCGAGTTTCAGATTGAGTTAGCTCCTGGAGCAGCACCAATAGCCCGCGCACCATATCGTTTAGCTCCAACCGAACTGGAAGAACTGTCGAAGCAGCTACAAGAGCTCTTGGAAAAGGGCTTTATTCGTCCAAGCTCTTCGCCTTGGGGAGCTCCAGTGTTATTTGTGAAGAAGAAAGACGGTACGTTCAGGATGTGCATCGACTACCGCGAACTCAATAAGGTGACGGTGAAGAACCGTTATCCTCTTCCGCGCATAGATGACCTATTCGACCAGTTGCAAGGGTCGTGTTACTATTCCAAGATTGATTTAAGGTCAGGGTATCATCAGCTGAGAGTCCGGGATGAGGACGTCTCCAAAACCGCTTTCAGAACTCGCTACGGTCATTACGAGTTTCTTGTCATGCCATTCGGGCTTACGAACGCGCCTGCAGTCTTCATGGATCTTATGAACAGGGTGTGCAAACCCTATCTCGACAAGTTCGTCATTGTTTTCATCGACGACATTCTGATTTACTCCAAGAGTCAGGAGGAGCACGAGCGACACTTACGTCTTATCTTGGAACTTCTTCGAAAAGAGCAACTGTACGCAAAGTTTTCTAAATGCGACTTCTGGCTTCGTGAAGTCCACTTCTTAGGCCATGTGGTAAACAAGGATGGGATTCATGTCGATCCATCCAAGGTTGATTCGATCAGAAACTGGCCAGCACCACGTACACCGACAGAAATACGCCAATTCTTGGGTTTGGCGGGTTACTACAGGCGATTTATTAAAGACTTCTCAAAGATCGCGCAACCACTTACTATGCTAACACAGAAAGGTGTCGTTTACAGATGGGGTAATACGCAAGAGACCGCTTTTCAGTACTTAAAGGATAGGCTTTGCAGCGCACCTATTCTCTCATTGCCAGAGGGCACGGATGACTTCGTGGTTTATTGTGACGCATCGATACAGGGGCTTGGTTGTGTATTGATGCAGCGGGATAAAGTTATTGCCTACGCTTCGCGGCAACTCAAGGTTCATGAACGGAACTACACGACGCACGATTTAGAGCTGGGAGCTGTTGTTTTCGCGCTTAAGATATGGCGACACTACCTGTACGGTACCAAGTGCACGATTTACACCGATCACAGGAGTCTCGAGCATATTCTTAAGCAAAAGGATCTGAATATGCATCAACGGAGATGGGTTGAACTTCTAAACGACTATGAATGCGCCATCAAGTATCATCCAGGCAAGGCCAATGTTGTGGCTGATGCCCTCAGTCGGAAAGACACTCTACCTAAGCGCGTGCGAGCGCTACAGCTTACTATTCAATCCAGTCTTCCTGCACAGATACGAGCTGCTCAGTTAGAAGCACTGAAACCCGAAAACGTCAAAGCTGAAGCCTTACGCGGCTCAAGGCAACGCATGGAACAAAAGGAAGACGGCGCCTACTATGTAACGGGGCGTATTTGGGTCCCACTTTATGGCGGTTTACGCGAACTTGTAATGGATGAAGCTCACAAGTCTCGCTATTCGGTACATCCAGGGTCGGATAAAATGTACCACGACATCAGCACTACTTATTGGTGGCCTAGTATGAAGGCTCACATCGCTACGTACGTTGGAAAATGCTTAACCTGTGCGAGGGTCAAGGTTGAATATCAGAAACCATCAGGCCTACTTCAGCAGCCTAAGATACCGCAATGGAAATGGGAAGAAATTTCCATGGATTTTGTTACAGGTCTACCTAGATCTCAGCGTGGGAACGATACAATATGGGTCATAGTTGATCGACTCACCAAGTCTGCACACTTCCTGCCGATCAAGGAAACGGACAAGTTCTCCACTCTCGCAGACGTCTACCTTAAAGAAGTTGTTTCGAGGCACGGAGTGCCCACCTCTATTATTTCGGATCGCGATGCACGATTCACGTCAGAGCTTTGGCAAGCGATGCACAAATCCTTCGGCTCACGATTAGACATGAGCACAGCATATCATCCTCAGACGGATGGGCAGTCTGAGCGAACTATCCAAACTCTAGAAGACATGCTTCGAGCGTGTGTCATCGATTTCGGCAACGGCTGGAAAAAGCACCTCCCTTTAGTGGAGTTTTCATACAATAACAGCTATCATACCAGCATTCAAGCCGCTCCATTTGAGGCATTGTACGGACGTAAATGCCGGTCACCTCTCTGTTGGGCAGAGGTGGGGGATAGTCAAATTACGGGTCCAGAGATTGTTGTGGACGCCACAGAAAAGATAGCACAGATACGACAACGCATGGCGGCAGCACGCGACCGTCAGAAAGCCTACGCGGACAAGCGTAGAAAGCCTTTGGAATTTGAGGTCGGAGACCGGGTTTTATTGAAAGTTTCACCCTGGAAGGGTGTGGTTCGATTTGGTAAACGAGGCAAACTGAATCCGCGGTACGTCGGACCATTCGAAATCTTAGAAAAGATTGGCAAAGTAGCCTACAGATTAAACCTACCTCCTGAACTCGGTGCAGTTCACAATGTATTTCACGTGTCGAATCTGAAGAAGTGCCTGTCAGATGAGACCCTTATAGTTCCTTTTAAGGAACTCACTATCGATGAGCGGTTGCAGTTCGTCGAGGAACCAGTTGAAATCACGGACCGGGATGTTAAGGTCCTCAAACACAAGAGAATCCCTCTTGTTCGAGTTCGTTGGAACTCCCAGCGTGGCCCAGAGTATACCTGGGAACGCGAAGACCAGATGAAAGAAAGGTACCCCCAGCTATTCGAAACCAATGCATCCACTTCTGAGGCTGAAGCTACTACTACTGAATTTCGGGACGAAATTCCAAATCAACGGGGGGATGATGTGACACCCCAGGAAAACCAGTGAACGATGTAACTTACCTAGCTTCCTCAGTGAGTGCGTACCAAATTTCGGGACGAAATTTCTTTTAAGTTGGGGATAATGTGACAACTCGAGTTTCTGACTTTCACTTTCGCATTAGATGCGCGTTGACTTTGACTGTTTAGTTGTTTAGATTGTGGACTTGAAATTGTACGCGTTGTGTTTTAATGAAACGTATTGTCGTTTTGCCTGTATGAGATTACTTGCTGTGGTGGAAAATAATATTAGAATTATTATTAAAAACACTTAGTCCAGGTCACGAAACATGACATACAGATCGAAGGATCACGAAAGATAACCTTAGGTTCGAAGGATCTCGAAACATACCCTTCGAGCAAAGGTAGGATCCTTCGACATCTTTCGGTCCGAAGGATCACGAAACATATCCTTCGACATCTTTCGGCCCAGTCTTTCTAATGGGCTTGGCCCATTCCTGTGATACGTTTATATACGTGAATGCATGTAAGTCGACAGTTAGTTTCAAAAACCCTAGTCCCCTTGTGTGTGTGTGACGGCATAGCAGACCCATTCTCTGTTCGAAGGATTTCATTCCGTAATCCAGATTTTCGGTTAGTGTCTATATTGATTTGTGATTATGTGTTTTTGATTTATCGAGTATGAATGTGTGAATCGAACATGAGCCTATTAGATGTAGCCGGCCGAACATGTTTGATGGATCAGCCGGACATATAATCAGATTTGCTTAATCGGCCGGATTGTTTGTATGATGTTAACCTGTTTAATCGATTATGTATGTGATGCATCCGAACGGTTCAGTTAGTATGATTGGTTGTCTATACTTGAGGTTTTGATGTTGTTTTAATAGAATCGCATGATAGTGATTTAGGGCCGGTTCGATTGTGTTATTATTGTTCATGTGGTTAAATTAGGGTTCATGAGATTTAATATGAAACTCCCTGTTTGATCGATTCTGAAGTAACTGAATGCTGAATTTGTGTTAATTGATAATCGGATAAACTTGGAAACTTTGTGTAAACGTAACTGTTATTTGTCGAAAGATATTAGTTATTCGAAACATAGTTGTGACCGAAAGATACATGTCCTTCGAACCATAGTAGTGTTGACCGAAGGATAGCTTTGACCGAACCATAGTAGCGTTGACCGAAGGATAACATTGACCGAAAGATGACATTGGTTCGAAACATAACATTCGGTCCGAATGATAACTGTGATAACTGTTTGTCGAAAGATCACTAATGTGTCGAAAGATAACAGTTGGATCGAAAGATATTAGGGATTATGAACATACTTTGAATGACAGAATATGTGCTTGATTTATTTGGCATGCCATGCTTGGTGATGAACGTTAACATTTGTATTCGTGCACACTAGCTGATGATTTAATGTGAAATAATACGTGTTGTGCTGATATGCAAACTGGCTGTTATGTGAACATTAAATTGCATGCGTATCATTGTGAACATGAACTGATTTGTTATACGTGCATACAATAGGACTTGATTAATTACTTGTGAGTGCATAACCTAGCATACCGAGCAAACCAAGGTGAGTTCACACTCCTACTAAGGCATGGGATTCCCGGGTCGTGGGAATGGGTTAAAGGTTTCAATTGACTTATAACGTACAAACGCTTTTCCTAGACTATCACCTATCATGGTCCTCGGATGTCAGGACGGTTCCGTAGGTTGGGATAACACCTACGTGGTTCCGTAGGTTGGATAACACCTACGTGGTCATATGCCAATTACTATCCTCGATACAAAGGATACGCACGTAAAACCTACGTGTACGCATTACTTACTTCTATCCTCGGTTACGAAGGATACGTGCGTAAAACCTACGCACACCCCATACGCGCTACTGTTCTCGGACGAAGAACAGGGATAATACGAATAGTCTAGTGGTCACAAAACATGGGAAGCCCCCACCTGTATAACTTACTATTGGCCCAGTAGAGCCACCCGTTACTTGCTGTTACGCATTTACTTACTGTGAACTTGCTCAACTAGTTTGTTGATCATTCTGTTACATGCCTTGCAGATCGTTAGGTACTTGGAGCTTGCACTGGAGAAGCGGGTCGTTGTGGGCAAGGATCGTGGTTTCTACGTTGAAACTATTATGACATTTAAAACTATTAACTATTGTTGGTTTATTTACTATGCTTCCGCTACACTTTGAAACTATGGTTATGTTTTGAACACCTATCGTATTGAATGGAAGGTTTACGTTTATTTTACTTAATATTAATTACATGTTCAATATGATTGGTGGCTTGATCCTGGTCAGTCGCGCTCCCAAGCGGTGATACTCCGCGTGTGGATTTTGGGGGTGTGACAATCAACAAGCAAACTCAAGCGGAATCTGAATTTTATGTTATTACAAGCGAAATCACCGAAAAAATTTTTGAGCGGAATCAAGTTTTTAAGCCATTTTTACCAGTTTTAATCCGAATTTTAACCTTATTCTTTCTAGGGTTTTTTAATGCTATGTTTTACACAATATACTCGAAATTCAGGCCATTTCAACCGTTGGAACTAGTTCAAATCAGAAAGTATGAGAAGAAGTGAGTAGAAATGAGAAAATCCGGTAGAATCAAGCTGCTATGGTATGAACTCCTCGTCCTGAGCTCTGATACCACTTGTTGGACCGTGTGTGACCCTAAATAGTCAGTAAAGGCAGTTTATCTTTGAATACAGAGGCGGAATCAAAGTAATCAAAGTCACAACAGCTTTATCCTTTCAATTCCTTTTCTATTAAAGCTTTCTTAGTAAATTTTGACAGCAATTCGACACCTAGCACATGACCAGATTCCGCTCTAACCGTTACGAATGAAATCATCCCTGACCTATTTATAGTTGCTCTGATTCCGCTTGAAACGGTTCAAGCGGAACCCCATGATGATGTTTCGAGCGGAATCACCATGTTCGTTTGGAGCGGAATCACCACTAATCTAACTGGAGCGGAATTACACTAAATCCCTGATTTCGCTTGAAATGACTTTATGTCATTTCGAGCGGAATTACAATCTAAAACCACTTTTTCATTTCTAAGCTCCAATCTAACCTATCTAGAACTAAGACTCGATAAAGACGTAGTAAATAGACATTCAGTGCACCAACAAAATCCCTAATAAATATTCCCTTTTTCATTTGATTGGACCTCCTTATTTGATGCTCTTGCCAAGAAATCACCATCATTACATGTAGGTTGGGCTAGAGATCACCATATCATCATATCACACTCTCTCTCTACAAATTCACTTCATCTTCTCCACTCTCTCTCTCCCTCTTGGCTGCACAAAATCACCAACATCACCATCACATCAACACTCACTCATTTGATCCATTATCAAGTCCAAAACAAGTGCTAGAAGAAGTCTTGTGAAGCTTGGAGCTTGGAGCCTTGAAGAAACATCACACCTTGCATTCTCACGCCATCTTCATCATCATTCTTTGTTCACAAGTCATCCCAAGCCCTTGTGCTAGTTGTAAGTCTTCGATTTAACTCTTGGTCACTCCTACGTTGATTATCCGAAAGATTGTAGTTGATGTGTAACACGAGAACATAAAAAGAACATGAACAAAGAACATGAACATGAACATAAACTTACATAAAATCTGGTTGGATTAAGTTGGCATAAGCATGCATGTTGTTTGATCATTAATTTATTGATAAACCCGTTGTTAGGACACTTGTTGATGCGTTTTTAGTAACATTTACACTATAAAAAGCATGCTGATTAGCATTTTCAGCCAACTTCAACTGGCTGTAACTGGATCATTATAAATCGAAAAACTGATTTTCTGAAGTCTAAATTATGCATCTTCGAAAACGGATCTAATGGCACTAGAATCATAATTTTTGGACTTTGTTTACTATTTTTAAAGTGTCGTTTTGTAACAGCAGCTAAAGCTACATTTTTGCTGCTGAAAATATGTGTTATATTCTTCATCATAACTTGAAACCTGAGTAGAGCAAGGTCACGAAATCGGTACTGTAGATGGGTACTGATGTCGTAGTAATTATCCCACTGGAATTTCGTCAATCCGACTAACAATGAATTTTTAATGAATTATTCCGTAGACTGCAGTTAGAAAGTAATGAATCTGATTGCAGTCTGGAAAATGAATTTTTTTAAAATATTGGTGATGAATTGGATCCTGAGATTTCTACACAATAATATATGGATCGTTTAGCACCTTATGTAAAAAGTTGGGAATTTTTGAGTCAAGATAACTATTTTATTAAAATGCCCGACAACAGCCCAGTTTTGGATAGTAAAGCTGAAACGACAAAAGTATTGCGTGCCTAAATGTCGAGTATATTATCTGAGGATGATCTAACATGTCATATGTCAATGAAAGTAATATGTGCAATATCGTATGCCTGTTCTTGAGTAGCTATAGGTGGAATGTTGATATGAGCCTGAACTATTGATGTGATGCTTGTTATCTGATAGACGCGTGTAGGAACTTTGTGCTTATTTGAAGTCACTAATAAACTAAGTGGTAATCATACTAGGACGTGATTGACCGACCTTGACTGTTAGCTATTTTTGAGAATCTAACCGAGCAAACCAAGGTGAGTTCACACACTTTCTATAAGGCATGGGATTCCCGGTGGCTGGGAATGGGTTAAAGAACATAAAACGGAATCTACATATCCTTCTTGGGTAGGATATGTACGGCCATCCTCCATAGGTAGGATGCCAATATTAATCCTGCGTATTCTCCTTGGGTAGAACTACGTACGTTCGTCCTCCTTGGGTAGGACAACAACCTTAAAACTTACTAGACAAAACTCTATCATTAAGTCCCTCATCTTATATCGACTTAATCGCCGAGGCCAATGGCGAGCTGGTCATTAGTTAATAGCGGTATTAGGTTTAACAAACCTCACACCGTGCCAGTCGGACGGGCGTGTACTAATGGACTATGGCAAACTGTCAGTGATGATAGACACTGACGTAGGGCACAACTTATTTTCGTTAGTAGTCGATATCATAACGGTCTAGTTGTTTACACGGGGTAGCCCCCGCTAATTATGGGTATGATTTGGGGAAAGAAGGAAATGGGTTAATCATATTTCCAATTTTGGGGTAACCCCCACGGCAAGTAAGCCAACTAAACAAAAACAATGTTTTTGAACCAACTAAAACAAACACCCAACCGTGAACTCACTCAACTTTGTTGTTGACTCGTTGTTACATGCCTTACAGGTCGTTAAATGCTTGGACCTTGCACGAGGAAGGAGTCATTGTGGGATACGGACTGTTATGTTCCGTGCCTAACATTTAAATCCTTATGAACTTATTAAACTTACGCTTTGGACTTTAAACTTATGAACTATGGACTTATGTTTCTTTTTGGGAATTACGTTTATGCTTCCGCTGTTTAATTTAAACTTGGATAACTAGCTTTTGGTCACCAATTGTATTGTGGTTGGTTTTATTTACATAATTACGTTGCTCAATATGATTGATGGCTCGATCCTGGTCACGTCACGCCTCCAAGCGGTGGTACTCCGCGGGTGGATTTTTGGGGGTGTGAGACGTTGTTTCGCTGGTTCGACGCATCAACGTGCGTGCTCATTATGTGATTAGTTACTCCCACCCATGAATTAAGAGTTAGTTACCCAATCCCACAATATTCAACATGCAAGTTCGATTATCATGAGGCCCATACATATCCTTTTTATTTCATAATTATGGCTCATCATTATACATAAAAACATCACTAACGCATATATGAAAGTCCAGACATAATGATATCCTAATCGACTACATGGTACATTATTTACACCACTAGATTATTATTTAATCTACTAACCAAAAAATCCCAGAATTCATGTACATGATTATAATTCAAACAATCTGTAGGATCGCGATCTGACCCGAATGAGTCGTTCAGAGAAGCTCTACTTTGTTTCAGGAGCGGAATAACAAGAAACAAAGCTAGAAACAGCTGATTCTTCACTTTAACTACTGATTGTATTGATTTGAATGCAATTACAAGCAGTCTTCACACCGGCAGCACCTCGGTATGGAAATCGTACAACTCTTCTACTGATTTCGCTCATGACACCTATATATAGTGCTGTGATTTCGCCCCAAGAGACACCTGTCCATAAGAGCGAAATCCATATGACCACATAAGCGAAATCAGCCACTAATGAATGACCCTATGAGCGAAATCAGCACCTAATACTCATACATTCTCCTGTTTTCTCGTAAAATGTGCCCTAATCTAAACAATGCAATCTAAGACTCGATACAAGACGAAGTCGACAGATGTAGTGCACCAACAGACTCCCCCTTAGATGTTGACGAGTCGTCCATCGAGTCTTCACAAACTTCAGTCTTGATCACCCTCTGGGCTTCTCTTTCTATCTTCATCAACAGACTCCCCTTTAACAATGTGCTGGTATTTCTTTGTTCTTCAGCAGCATCTGTATCAGGATCGTTGTCTGGCTTTCCATTCCACATCTTCTCAGGATCGATCAGCCTGGCTTTTCATGTTCCAAGATTGTTGCCTGGCTTTAACTTTGACCATTGAATCGAAACCTGGCTCAAGCTCTCTCAACAGAGTCTTTAATTTCCAAGATCGAAACTTGGCTCTAGTTCTACTCAGGACTCAAGATTGAATAACTTGGCTCAAAAACATAGAAACCTCAGGTATCGGAACCTGGCTCTCGACTAGCTCAGATCTCAGGATCGATTGACCTGGCTCAACTTGACTCCTGCATAAACTCTACCTCAAAGTAAAATTTATATATTTAACAGTTTGACAATCAAGTATGCACCAACACTGAGTCCCTCTCATAACACTTCCTCTTTGATGAACCAATTGTTGATTTTAAAAACACAATTTGACATTCAAAGCACACTCTCCCCCTCACAACAATGTCATCATGTTTAGCACTTTGAGACTTTGAAAATCAGCTTTCCAACATCAGTTGTCGAAAATCTTTTTGAATTTTTCAAAATTTATGCTAAAACACACACAAAATCTTTTTGGATTTTTCGGAAAGAAAGTAAATGACACCACTTGCAGAATTAACAGAATGCACAACCTGAAATATTTACAGACAATATATTGTGTGAGTTTGCGTAAGAGGATCATATCAGTTTATGAGACATGTCACACCATTAAGCTGCATTACATTTTAAGTTTTAAACAATTCACCTAGATTGTCAGTATATTTGTCCACTTAAATTTTCACACAAACTTCAACTGATCCGAGATACGATGTTAATGTTTTAATTACTTGAACTTATCCGTGTGTCCTACTACTTGAATATACTCTCGTATCCAGATCCCAATATTCAGTCTTACAGGTGAGTATACCACAGATGATATCTGTTCATGGGATAAAATGCGAGGGCCGTGAGAGCTCAGGTCGATACTTCCGTATACGCAAAGAGATGACGGCTTCGACTTTTGGTGTGTCCCCTTTAGAGGATCTTTTGTTTACAACAGCAGCGACTATCAATTTTATCGTTTCATCAGCTTGCTGAGGGCGAACTTATATTTCAAAGCTTTTGCAGAAACCATTATCCGGAGACTAGGTCAGTACTTCCATACAGCAGAAGTCCCGGGATAATACCCCAGATATCACTGAGCATAAAGACCTAGTATCTCAGAATAAGGGACCTTTTCAAACAAGATTTCAAGGGTTACCTATATATCCAAGAAGTTGTTAACCCACAGAACAAGCAAGTTTGAAATTTTTTAAGTTTACATCTCGTCAAAATTTACTAAGTGTGTAAAAACCTACTAGCATATCCTCAGTGAGATTGTTTATCACATTTAAATCTTTCCAATTCTTTAGCATGTTGTGACAGTCCACTGATGTACTATCATTTCCTCTTTTTCACAACAAACTCGTTTTTGGATTTTATCATGTTTTTGGCTTTTTCAAATTTTCTAATGTTTTTGGATTTTCTGAAAATTTTCTACTCCCCCTAAAATGCAAACACATTAAAGAAAAATTAAAAACAATCTAAATTCTTGACCCATTTGTAAAACCAAACTGTACAAAAACTTGACAACTGACATCGAATTGCATCAATTCGCCATCCACTAGGCATAAACAATCCGAGCTCCCCCTTTCAACAAACAATTTTCTCATTTAGATTTCAAAATACTTAAGTTTGTTTTAATCAAAATGATTTTTTCGGAAAATGAGTTTCTTTTTACCACTTGTAGGTTTACCACTTGTAAAGTACGGGGATATGGTTCATCATCTTGTATATTTTTATCATGTGTAGTAAATCAAGTACAAATTAATGTCCCTGATTCACCGTTTTGCCTTCAAGCAACCTCTTGTACAAATTGTAAGACCACAAACAATATCACTTGTAGGTATAACCAAACAATACCACTTGTAGGAATGTCACGTCTACATAAATCATTTTTACCAATCAGGATGCCGATTCCTACTTCACACTTACCAACCTGGAAGCTCCGGCGTAGTCCTTTAACCTGTAAACATTCAAACAATTTTCAAATTCATTGAATTCTCATAAAACATGAATGATGCCGATTCCTGATCCACAATATAAACTTGGGATCTCCTGCATAGTCCTAAGACTTTAAGGGAAACAAACTTCCATCCAAGTCTTTTCAGACTTGATGGTTTTCAATTCTTGCGCAGCGGGGTTGTATGTTGCCTTTTTAGTTGCATAAAAGTCTTTAACCCCCTTTGCTTTCCCATTCAACATTTTCCCAAAAATTTTCTTTACGTTCCCATTGAATGTTTTCTCGACATCAAACTTAGTTTTCTCGTTGAAAACTGATTCGAGATATCAACTTTGCCAACCTTCTGCTTAACCTCTTCAAATTTCAGTGATGGAAAATCATCATCATTCACCGAAATTTTCACTTCAACCTATGGCTCTTCTGGCTTTGTGGAACCAGATTCATCGCCGACTTTCTCATCAACTTTTTTAACAACCCACACTTGGTTTCTTTCTCTTTCTTTTTGTAAACATTGTTTTTAGAACACTCACCAACCTCATAAGTTGAGTTTTCAAAAATTTTAAATTTTTCGGTTGGTGGTTCAACATCAACAACTTTTTCTTTCATTTTCTTAGAAACTCCCTGTTTTGCTTTGGTATTTTTCGAACAGTTCCATGCAATGTGACCAGCTTCATTGCACTTGTAACAGGTACGAGTTTCCTTTGGATGAAACACTTCAGTTCCATTCTTCTTCTTTTCAGCAAGAAACTCCTGGTTTGAATGTCTCCAGAATGGTTTCTTCTGTTCATCTTCAGCATTCCCACCTGACACAAATTCTGTTTTTGTCATAGAATTTTTCATATTTTTATGATTTTCTGGTGGAATAAAGCCTAATCCTTTCTTTTTGTAGCTACGATTTTGGTTAGGTTTCTTTTGAAAACCAGAACCAGAATTGTAACCCTTTTTCTTGTTTAAACGTTGTTGAACTCTTGAAGTGTACTTTTTAGGTTTTCCAGTAAGATTTAAATCTTTTACTTCAGAAATGTTAATTTCTGTCATTTTGAAAACCTTTTTGATCATTTCAAAACGAACACTTCTTATTGGAAACTCTTTGTCAAAGTATAATTTGTCAGAATCATTTAAAGTGTATGCGACTTCAAATGTTTCATCATCCAAATTTGCTTTTGATAACAAAAATTCTTTACTATAAGACCGTTTAACCGACGACTTTTAACTGTTGACTGATGAATTTGACCCTCCAGAATCAGACTTTGATTCGGACTCCTCATCAGTATCTAAGACCTGATCGACCACCTTTTTGATTAATTCAGACTCATGATCAGTGTCAGATGAGGTAAACGTGACGTCAATGTTTTCTGGTAATTCATCAGTTGTGTCGGTTTTTAGCTTTATATTGACTGCTTTTGCTAGTTGCTCCTCGTTTGGTTTTCTAGGAGAATACCCTTCCCAAATCGGAGGCGGACACTTGTTATAGCTAACAGTCGGTTTCTTACCAGTATCCTTTTTCTTCGTCTTTTCATCATGAAAAGCTTCCATACCTGCACCAGTTGGGTAAATACGATCAATAAGATAATCAGAACTAGAATAACTCTGCAATAATCTTCTGACTCTCTCATTTCAATTTTCTCTGTCTCCAACTCTTGCTTCCACTTAGCACTTTCTTCAATGTAGAAGTTTATAGCTTTCTGCTTCGACATCATGACAGCATTCATCATCGTTAGTGCTTCTTCTCTTTCTGAATTGTCTTTTGAAGACTAGTTACCGTTTTGTTCAAGACATCATAAGATTCTTTCACATAGTTGAGATTGAACAGCAACTGCTCCTTCTTCTTCTCATACTCAGCAATTATATCGTCTTTTGCTGTACATTCCTTGCATGCTTCCAAACACTTCGTGCAAGACTTGACAACTTCAACAATCTTTTCAACTTCGATTGTTTTCACCACTTCAACCACCTTTTCTGTCTCATTCACCTTCTCAGCTTCAACAATTTCCTCAGCAACACTTTCAACTTTCTCATTCTGAACAACATCTTCAGTATTCCTTTGTTGTTGTTCTTTAGCAGCTCGTTTTTCCTTCAGTTTCTCCAAGCGATCTGCAAAATAGAAATGAAAACTTTCAGGAGAAATATGAGTTTTAGCAACATTGATATGTTTCTCTTCTTCATCATCACTGCTGCTATCATCAACTGGTGACTGATCAAACTGTACAGATTTTTCAGAACTAGCATCTGATAAACCAGAATCTGATGGTGTTTGATCAAAGACAACTTCCTTTTCTGAACTAACATCATTTTTAACACTTTCGTCTAAACTTTGTGAGCTTTCATCAACATTTTCAGAACTTTCATCAGAAACAACAGACTCTTCATCCACGCTCTTCACAGTCTCACCAATATACTTCATCCAGGTGGCAAACATGTCTGGTTCTCTGACAATTTTAGCGATGAAAGCTTTGAATTCTCCTTTTTCATCAACAAACATATCCCAGCTGAAGCCTTCAGGTAGTCTTTCATCATCTTGATCAATTATACAAGCTTTGCTTTCAGGTGATATGTAGTTGTTCTAGTTGAAGTCCACCAAACACGCTCTCTTTGAATTCTCAATCTTCCTACCATGAGCCGTCTGTGATTCTTGATGTTAACCAACCTGTTGATAAATGGCTTTCCGGTAGTAATCATGTTTTCCGAACGGATTCTGAGCACCACTAGCTTCCCTGTTCTTGCACTCTCGCTTGAAATGGCCTTTCTCCCTTCATCAAAAACAAGTAACTTTAGATTTGTCAAAACCTAAAGTAGATACATGAGCATCGAGAAAGTCATTTCTCCCAGTAATAAGCTTAAACTTTTCAGCTCGTCTGAGAACACTCGCTAGACACCATTTATAATCCATCAGTTCTGTAGGATCGAGTATGATCTCACTGAGGAGTCAATATAAGCTAGAGCCTGCTAAAAATGTGGCGGAAACACATTTTAACATGATACGAAGATATACGGTACAGAAAGGAGTAGAAAACAGACAGATCTACACTTTAATCACTTTTACTTCACTTGATAACGATTGCCAGAAGGTCAGCAGTTCGACGTACAATCCAGGACAACGTTACAAATGAACTGAGATTGGGGGTATTTATAGAAATCTGGAACCGCTCATGTGACATGTCCACATGAGCGATCCAGCCTGGGTCGCTTTTGTGGACATATGTCACAAAAGCGGTCCAGCACTAAAACTTTCACATAATTACATATTTAACCCCTGATCTATTACAAAATAACCTATCTAGACCATATACGTTAATCTAACTTCACAAAGACGTAGGCTTTAGACATTATGCACCAACAAGTTCCATCTCTTCGGCGTCTATTTGATCGTAATCCTCCTTTGTGAGCATAGGATTTCCAATCCGACCAGCCACTAGACCCTCATAAGATAATAATACAGAACAGAGTAGAGCCATGTGGTCTTTAGCGGTTTCTTCCGAAAAACTTTGGCCTTCTGGAAGATTTAGAGCGATGTTGCACTGAATCACATAACCATTTCCTGTCTTTGTGCTCTGAGACTGAAAGCTTGTATTTGACTCTTTAGGATTGACACTTGGAAATGATGAGAATCCACTGCTGCTTTTGTTTGAACCCTGATCAGCCTTTTCCGTTGAATCCCCAGCACTAAATGCAGTCTGGATTTTCAGACTTCTCTCAGCTTCTGGAACCGGAACACTACCTTTGTAGTACATCTTTACGTCCTGTTGACCACTTGGACTGTTCATCCTAGCAATCTTCTGCTGTTCCAGATCCTGACTTTCGATCTTTTCGATAAACTGAGAAATTGTTAGCCCATCATAAACACCCGTATTCTTCAGAATCATCAAATACGTTCCCCATTCTTTCTGCGGTAACGCATCAGCAAGTTTGTCTACCCACTCTTCACGATCTTTTGTAATACTCAACATCGACATTGATCGCACTAAGTGGCAGTAACGTTCAATCAGCTTCTTCGTATCCTCTCCTGGTAGACTGCTAAACAGATCAAACTCTTTCTTGAGTAACGCCTTTTTGCTCTTTATCATGTTCTCACTACCCTCAAACTTAACACGAAGAGCATCCCTGATTGACTTCGATGTTTTGTCATGTTGTAGCAGAATGACGATGTCTTCTTTGATGGCTTGTTGAAGTAGACTGATCATCATCTTTTCTGCTTTGTACATGTTCTGTTGTTGATCAGTAAATTCTGATAGATCTTTGATAACCTGCAAATCTGTTCGAGGCAGCACATATTTCTTCAGAATACATTCCCAAGACCTAAGATGGTTTGCCTGAACCCAGTTCTAGAATCTATCTTTCCACTCGTAGTATTCTTCGATACTCATCAATTTAGGGGGCTTTTGGGTGGTTCCCGTCTCATTTTCCAAATTCATAACTTGAGCAATGACGGACGGACTAGACGGAGTTGCAAACGCGTTGTAGAATTCAGTATCCATGATGACTTATCACGTTTTTCAAAATCAACAACTTTCGAGCGAAATAGCAAATTCAAGACAGCCTGGAGCGAAATCGGAACCTATGAACCCTTGGAGCGAAATTAGATTGTACTCTGGAGCGAAATCCCAATCGTATGTGTCACAGGAACGAAATTAGGTTGTACTCTAGAGCTAAATCCCAATATTATGTGTCACAGGAGCGAAATTAGGTTGTACTCTGGAGCGAAATCTCAGAGTAACTTGGAGCGAAATCTCTAGTCAATATTTCCCAGGAGTGAAATCAACTACCAACTCGAGCGAAATTATCAGATTTGTTACACACAAGCGAAATCACAATGACCCTGGAGCGAAATTATGCTATTATGAGCAAAATCAGATGTGAACTTTGAGCGAAATCACAGAATGTTCATATGAGCGAAATCAACTCGGGTCCAAATTTAGTCCATTTTTACTCTGTTTTTAAGTGTGAAACTTTCCAGGGTTTGTTAATGTCCAATTATACACAATCTGTGAAATTTTGAGCGAATTTCGACCGGTAAATCTCTCTGAATTGATGAAAGAAGGTGTAGAAGTAAGAAAACTCGATGAAATCCAGCTAATCTCTGCAGAACTCCTCCTCCTGAGCTCTGATACCAATTGTAGGATCGCGATCTGACCCGAATGAGTCGTTCAGAGAAGCTCTATTCTGTTTCAGGTGCGGAATAACAAGAAACAAAGCTAGAAACAGCTGATTCTTCACTTTAACTACTGATTGTATTGATTTTAATGCAATTACAAGCAGTCTTCACACCGGCAGCACCTCGGTATGGAAATCGTACAACTCTTCTACTGATTTCGCTCATGACACCTATATATAGTGCTGTGATTTCGCCCCAAGAGACACCTGTCCATAAGAGCGAAATCCATATGACCACATAAGCGAAATCAGCCACTAATGAATAACCCTATGAGCGAAATCAGCACCTAATACTCATACATTCTCCTGTTTTCTCGTAAAACGTGCCCTAATCTAAACAATGCAATGTAAGACTCGATACAAGACGAAGTCGACAGATGTAGTGCACCAACACAATCAAATTTCACCCATGTGTATTTATATGCTTACTGACAAGTGACAACATTATTAAAAAAACATCTATATTGTTGCTTAGATATGGGCCACCAATGATTACATTGAGTGACAACATCATTCAAGCACAAGGGCCGCCATTTTTTTCTCAAAGGTATCAACGTCACTTGCCTTCAATTCTATTGGACCTTATAGACTACTGATATATATCAACTTGATTATTTTGAAGTTTGCGAATTCGATGAACCAGTCAAGTTTACTCACAAATAAGAACAAACAAATCAATAATAACACAAGTACATTCCACTAACCAATATGTGATAGAATCGTGTTTAAGAATGCTGCAAGATGAGCGCTTAGGAGAACTCGACTCAAAGAGATGATGCCTCGACAGGGACTGATGCCGTTGTAATTAAGAGGATAAGGAACAATTAGGGTTGATAATCTAATGACACACCACATAGAATTCGTATAACATAAGGGGGTGCATGTGGGCTGCATGTGGGTTTCAAAGAATGTGGGCCGTGGAAATATTTCGAGTGGTGTGGCCTTCGGCCCAAACAGATATTGTAAGGTTAACCATGTTCGCGGCCCAAGTGTATTAGTTCTCTATCTTAACTATATGATACATAAATCGTTTAACGGTTTCTTGAAGTAACTCATTCCACACACGCACACCTACTCAATCACGTTATACATTTAGCAAGTACATTACAGTCACGAGTGTTATTTTCATCACCGAAAGGAACATGAAGGAGAACTAATAAAAACAAGATTACGTGCCTAAGAGACACTGACCTTGAAAGTTCGGGTTGTCACATCATCCCCAACTTGAAAGAAATTTTGTCCCGAAATTTGATAAGTATCCCAAACAACAAGGTGTTAGATCAGGATGACTGTGGATTTTCCTCGGGTACCACATCATCCCCAACTTGAAAGTGAATTTCGTCCCGAAATTCGCCAATGACGTCCAAGGTTGAAACAACGGTTTGAACAATTGAAGATACTAGAGCTTCATCCGATCATGGCGTTTCCACGTGAACTCCGGTCCATGTCTAGAGTTCCAACGAACACTCACGATTGAAATTCGACTAGGTTAACGATCCTTGACTTCCATGTGTTCGATAAATTCCTCCAGTAAAGGTATCACACGTGTTTCATTAGATAACCACTGCCTTACACCCAAAACATAATGACATCACGTACATTACCCAATTCGTCGGGTAACTGGAGTTTGTAAGTTACGCTACCGATTCTTCCCAGACTGCTGAATGGTCCATCGTGACGTCAGTTAAGCTCGCAATGCTCCCCAAACATTCCACACCCTCCCACGGTGAGACTTTCAACACGACACGATCGCCTACAGCGATCTTCCAACGTTTCCCAAGTTTATCTGCTTTCCTGACGGTCACGCGTTGCCGCCAATCGACTCCCGGTCCGAACAACCTTCCCAAGAGTTTCGAGTACCAGTCCTAGACCAGTAATTAAGTTGTCAACCATCTTAGTCTAACAAGAAGGTTGGCATTATTGTCTATGTAATACCTCAACAGGGTTGTCTGGTTACCAAAATGATAACTGCCGCAGTAGTACTTAACCATAGGTAACAGTCCTTCAGATTTGCACCAAAGCCAGTCACGCACATGCTCGCAGCATGTCTTCGAGTGCCAGGAAAGTTCATTTTCTATGACCGTTTGTCCAACACCGATAAGCAATCCTCTGGTCCTGACGTGAGCCAAGGGTGTTATGTATTGCCTGACATAAATCATGCAGAGATCAAATTCAGAGGTAACAGGAGTTGGCACCTCGTGCCTAAAAGCCTCCTCTCTCAGAGGTACATTCACAACTGTGAAGACTCGTCAATTTTCTTGATTGCAAGGAAGTGTGCTGGTAACGTGAGTCCATCAACGATCACCCAGGTGATACTGTTTCTGTTTCGAGTGGTAAGTAGTCTAGTGACAGAATCCTTGGCTGTCTATTCTCGTTTCTATATGGGTGTTTCTGGTTGCTGATACTCCACCTTGACTTTCCTACAAGTCAAACATCATTCACATACATAGCTAGGTGGGCCTTCATGCCCGATCATTCACCAGATTTAAAGGTCCTAATATCTCTTATCAAAACCCAGACGACTAAAATATCGAGGCCGGTGTGCTTTGCTCAACACAAGTTCCCTACGGTTGCTGTGTGGTGGAGTACATATTTGTCTCATGTAGTAGCGAATATCGTCCGACCTGCCAATGGTTGCTCCTCCATGCCCCACATGGGTTTAAACTGAAAATTTTGTTCTTTCAGTTCTCCAGTTCGAACATAGCGAGTCTGATCAGGTAGATTAGAATCGATAATGAACTGCAAAGCTCGTGTATGTTCAGGTTTCACAGTCGTAAACATTCAAAAGTTCCATCCAGCGATGCCATCACCCAATGAGCTCTCTCAAACAAAGGTACACAGGAGGCCCTTGTGATCGTCCTAAATGGTGCAGTTGGTACCGTCCAAGTAATGCCTCCATTCTTAATTCCAAGGTCCATGGCTTCTACCGCAGGTTATGACTCGTGCAATTCTTCCTGTAAATCCACTACATAGACCGTCACCTTCTCATGTCGTATTGGCATGTAATGTCACACCCTGGCTTTGCGGAAGCGTGGTTAATTTGGTGTGACTTCTTAATACCATAGCTTAATCATAACAAAGCTATATGAAAGTAAAACCATGCAAGATCATCCATTGATTAAGTTTCAAAATAAAAGTACCACAACATTGTTTTAAAGTACCGACACATGCAACGGAAGTTACAACCTAATACATAAAAACATTGTTCAGAATCACAAACATAAAGCAGACGTAGTTTAAGAGCGGTGGCTCGTCCAGGCAAGAGCCACGACCCCTAAACTTGGATGACCTTATTTCTCCTACGCAGCGTGAAAACGTATCATACCACGCCAGATCCTTAATTACCTGAAATACATGTAAGTTGGAAAAATCAACAAAAATTGTTGAGCAAGTTCATGTGTAGTGAGTAAGTAAAAACCTTTGTAAGTATAAAATCCTGGTACGTAGCAAATAAGGAAAAAGAGATCACCAATGGTTTGCAAGGCCATTGATATGTGTGAAATGCAAGTAGGAAGGCTCAAACCTAGCAGACTTATGCGCCGGGTACAAAGTCATCCCGAGGTCCGTTATGCTGGGCCTGGGACTGGGACTGGGCTCGCTACACCCAAATAGATCTATCGCTCTTGCCCCTCGGTCCTACCCTGAGGATTAATGACCTCAAGTTTCCGCCTACCCAGTTCACATGATCTAAATAGCAACCCTCCTAACGCTAACCATACCATATAAGAAGTATTCGTAAACATAGTAACATGTATTTCACCCCCGCAGTTTAGAAAACTGAAAACAGTTAAGAGAAAAGGGGGACATGAACTCACAGTCGGTGCGTCTCTACCAAGTATACTCCAAATCAAGCAGCTGAGCAACGACCTACATGTACTAACTCTATTAGACGGACGACCGTGCCTTAGCTTTATGGTTTAGGTTTTTGGGAAATAGTTAGACAACTATTTCGTGTTTATATTCCGTGCATACTTGGTAATTATTTTCCTTCCCAAGGATGGGGGATTTAATACATGTGTGTTCGAAATATATTATTAAGTCTTACTTAATATATATTTATTTCCAACTTCAAAATATAAATATTTTTCTCAAAAATATTATATTTTCATTTCACATAATTTCCCCAAAAAAATAATACGTCGACAAAATTACGCGTTCATAAATATTTCCGTATAATGCGTAAGTTACGTTTTAACGATCGAGTGGTAATAATAATTACCGATGTAACTTATATATTTATTGTGAAAGCGTTCGTATTATTTTGGATTCGTTAACGTTCGTAAATATTATTTTTACTCTAAAAATAATATTTATACACTTCACAAAATAGTGACAAATAATGTTGTGAGAAAATATATTTACTAAATAAATATATATTTATCACGTTTAATTTTGTGAAAATCCCACCTCCGATATTTGTAAATAAAGTCGTGGCGAAACTTATATTTCGAAAACATGTCAAAAAGTATTTCTAACACATATAGTGAAAATATTTCTAAGTGTTAGGTTTTTGGAAAAATTTCGCCAGAGTTTCCTCTGTAACTGGAGGTGGCCACGCTTTCAAGCGTATCATTTTCTTTTACAAAACAATTCACAACTTCTTTATTTGATCAAAACAACTTTCATCACAACAAACTAGTTAACAAGTATGTAAATCGCATAAATCACATGAACTTGTAGTTTTTCTAAAATTATAGTGTAAATCTCATCATTTTTAGCGGATCTTTATATAAAGTAATTTGATCTTGTAAAAACCTCGTTTTTAGAGAAAATCCGTCTTTACATCTTCTAGTCATTTTTACAAAAATTGTTATTTTATCGAAACTTTTGTGTTACACAAGTGTTTACACACTTGTGTGTTCTAAAAATCATACTTGTGAGTGTAAGATCCGTTTTTAGAAAACATGATTTCTGTGATACGTGGTTCTTTGAAAATACCACCTGCAGATACGTAGATCTGCTAGTTTTAAATACTATTTCACAAGTAAAACACTTTTACACAAGTTCATCATTCGCGTGTGGTAGAGTTTCACCTTTTAACCCTTGTTTCATTCAAAACAACCTTATGTCATGATTCGTGACCATGACCAACCCGGGTTAAACGATGATCCGAGCTACCACAACATAGATCTAGTCCAAATAACCACAAGATTCAGATACTACAACATTTACACAACTCATGAGCTTTTAACCATCTTTTACATGCTTTTTAGTAGACTTTAAAGCTTCAAATTGCAAGATTCCGAGTTTTAACCATTACATAACATACTAACCACTCTAGATTAGTTCAAGAGAGTGTTTTAAGTGACATACCACTAGCTCGAGGCTAGGGAAGAATCTATGCGCAAATGAGGTGGATAAAAGCTAGAGAAAGAGGTCCTTCGAACTCCGTTTGCACCAAACCTCCTAATACATGATCCTTGAAGCTTGTATATACTTGGAATGTGTAGATGAAAGTCGAATGGTGGATGTATGGGGAGGGGGGTGTTTGGCCGTAAGTTCTTGAGAGGAGAGGGAGGCTTTTGTTGTGAAGTTTAAGTGGTGGAGAAAATGATGGATCAAGTCTTCTACTTATAGACAAGGCATATGATCATTAACCAATGGATTTCATGTAAGCTAGATATTAAACATTGAGATTAAAATAACGCATGGAAGGACAAAGTATGTCCCCTCTAGTTGGGGCCGGTTTCAAGGGGGGGGGTCTTGGTTGGATTGTAACTAATAGTTAGATTTAATAGTTAGGTTAAGTAGGTTAGTTAAGTACTTAACCCGGTTAGTTGTGTGATGTGTTTTAAAGCGGGTGTTAGGGTATTCAGGGACCCTATCTGGCTCAGAAAAGATCAATAATGTTAATGGAAATATTTTCATGTTCCGGGTATTGTCCGGTTGTTCGGTTGGATAGTAATCCGTTAAAGCGCTTAACAAAGCTTTTAAGTGTCGTTAATACCTTTTTTAGTGACACAACTTATTCCCGATACTTTGGAAAGTGTCTAGTAATATTTTTCTCATGTTTTGGCACTTTATTAGTTAGCTAAAAACTGAATTGTTTACTAAAGTGCTGGGTTTTGTGCTTAGTGTACGTTTTAGGCACATCCGATCACTGTATCTTATTCCTAGAGACGCAGTTCTACAACCCTTGTATCCCTACACTTACTACTAGTGTAGTAAAATATTTCTGGCTCATACAGGCCTTAGAGGCAGTACCTGCCTGGTGCTAGTTATGACAGCACGTTCAATAGTTGATCCGTTCATAACGCTACTGTGCTTTTGTGCACCATGTTTGTCACTAAGGTTTAGCATGTAAGTAATGTAGTGGCAGTAAACGGAGTATGATGCAGGTATGTACAAGTATCAGTAATCAAGTAGCAGTTTGTCCACAATTTCAGGTAAGCACAGTAATTAAGCAGTAAATTATAATTAATTAAGTCGTACGGAAATCTGGTTTAGTGAGGGTTGTCACATGTAACTGGGTCTCTGCTTTGAATCGTCATGATATACCACTAGATCATCTGTGCTCTTAAGTAAAGACGTAACTCAGTACATTGCAGAGTTGGTGTTTGAAACTGAAAAGACGTCCTCCTGTTTTGCCTTCCACGAGCACAGCACCCTGCTGTGCTAAAGGGATTGTTGTATCCTCGAAGGGATCTTTGGTGTTGATCAGGCTCTAATGAAATGGATCTTGGCGGGATCCACGTGTATTCCCACTTCGTTGACTACGTGGCCAAGAAAGCGTACCTCCCAAACCCTGAAGTCACGCTTAGGTAAACTTCGCGTGGAGTTGCTCCTCCCCTAGGAGCCCTATGATCTCATGGTGTTCCTTTCTCCTGGAAGTGATTCCAATCATCATCAATAAACATGGTCGACAGTTTGATGAGATGAAGTTTATACTTACGATTCATGAGGTCCATAAAGCTGTTGGTGCACAGAAAATCGTACAAGCCGTAACGCGTTTGAAATGTCACCTTAGGAACATCCTCCTCCTGGACTTCCATCTGATGATTGCCCGCTCTCAAGTCGGTTTCCGAGTAGATGATTGACCCTTGCGGTTGGTCAAGAGAGTCGTCAGTGTAAGGTGATGGGTGATGGTTTCCCACTGACATCTTGCGGAGTTCCCGATAATCAGTACATATGTCCAAAGAAAAGCTTATCCTCGCGGATGTAACTGTGGCTCCCCAAGGCGAAAAGCTAGGTCCGACAAAACTCCTCTCCAACGGTTCTTGTTGTTGACTAAATAGTTCTTGCAACCCTCCTGGTAAGAAGTACGAGTAGTCAGGACTGCCTCTGACGTGAGATCGAACTGAGATTCTGACTAGCAGTTGTTGAAGTAAACCTGAAAGTTCCTTGGGTAGCACGCCAAGAGGAATCACGAACAATTGGTGGATCCTCGATCCTCTCTTCCTTAGTCTTAATGTCTGTAATGGTTGTTGTCGTAGCGGGGTGATCCCTCCGTAGACACCTCTGGGCTTTCCTTGCTGAAAGGATACTAACCTTTACACCATTCTCACATTATAGGACAAACGACGATTCTCCGCTATGGAGAGGGATACTCAAAATTTTCTCCTCACCGAGTGTATCTGTGTGATATCTGGATAACCAATCTACACTAACTATTGCGTCGAAACCATCCAAGATAGTATAAGGAAGGTCGATGTCGAACACTTGTCCCACATGTTCGAGTTTGCATTCCAACGACCATGTGAGGTTTCAATTGACTTGCCATCAGTCGCTTTCACACCAGGTTAGTTTCAAGAAGCATTCAAGGTTAAACAGAACAGGAACGAGGTGTTTAGTTACCAAGAACGTGCAGGCCACCGTGTTGCTATAATCCTGGCATCGCCCGTGCCAATCCTAAATCCCCTTCCACGAACATCATTTCCAGAGTTGTTATTTCCGTTACCCGGAATTCCAGTACTTGTCGTCATCCTCTTGGTTGTTGTCGTCTTGAATTGTCAACAGCCAATCCATGCCGTAGACACCTTCATTTCCACACTGTAGGCTACTATTACAAGTACCTTGATGTTGCCATGTCTGTTGCCTCTAATGTCGTTATTTGAAATGGGGCCCTACGATCTTTTGTGACACCTCGGATTTTCCCGGACAACCTTTCGATGTAACATGTGTGTACGTAAACTATTAAGTGAAAAACTATGAATTGCTTGTTATTACGTGTTGGGTGCCTATGTGTACGTATAGATATATATATATATATATGTGTGAGTTATATATGAGCCGAAACCTCAACCCGACTCGAGACCCGGAGTGGTCTCGAGTGAACAATGAACGTGGACCGGTTTGGGCCGGTTAAGGCCTTGTGACCGAGAACCCAACCCGGAACCCCCTAGCCCCAACTCGAGATCCTATATAACCCAACCCTCACACCCTTTTTCCATTTTTCACCCTCATCTCCTCTCACTAAACCCTAAAACCCTAAGATCATCAACCTCCTTTCATCTCCTCTTCCTACTCGGAACCAACCGGAGACACCAAGACCCCCGGATCGAGCTCAAGATCACCACCCGAAAGTCGGTTCATCGGATCTTCACACCCTCAACATCAACCGGTTAGTGTTTTGTTGGTTAATATGGTTCTCGGATTGATTATTAGTGGTATGTTAGATAGCATTGTTATTGGTTAGTGCTTGATTAAGTTTTATGCACATTATAAAAGCTTTAGCCGAAATTGTGATGACTATGTGTTTGAATGTTCTTGTTTGTAACATGCCAAAAATAGAAGGGTGAATATTGTGTGATCTAGCTGAGTGATTAACATGTTTCGGATGTTTTGGATTAATGATGATACTTAGCAACAAAAATACTTCCAAGATTGCGAATGAAGGGCTGGGTATGCATGTTTCGGGTTGGATATAAAAGTCTAAACATGATGAACAATTTATGATTAAAGATGAACAGTTTGAAGGTTGCTTGAATATTCAAAATTGGTGAGTTTGATCTGTTTTAGACAAAGGTTAGACAACAAAACATGTTAGTGGGAATAGTACACAAATTACATGAAAATACAATACCATTGGATAGTACACTGCACAGGTTCTAGAAGGATTCAGGTGCACGCAACGGCGGTTGCGAGTCGGAACCCTCGGTTGCGACTCGAGACCACATCAAGTCTTGTCGAGATCTCCCGGTTGCGAGTCGCAATCAACGCGTATCGAATCCGGTTGCGAGTCGTAACCACTGCTGCTAAGTCGGAACCGCTAGTTGCGAGTCGTAACCTCTGGTTGCGACTCGTAACCAAAACGTGATGAACCGAGACCTCGGTTGCGAGTCGTAACCTCGGTTGCGAGTCGTAACCACCCTTATCTCGACTGGGCTATTTTGGTGTTATTGGGCTTTGACTGTTGGGCTTACTGTTGACTGGACTACGTGTTGTTGCTGCTGATTGTATGTTTAGGACTGGCCCAATAACCCAACTGTTTATTGTTACGCATGTTATACGTGTTTGCTGTATGTGTTGCCATACGTGTTCGCTATATGTTTATTTGTACCCAACTTGACCCATACTTGGTAACCATGCTAGGACGTGGTGACCAACTTACTTGACCGGGTAAAATAATCTACCGAGCAACCCAAGGTGAGTTCACAACTTAAAAGCATGCGTCCCGGTGGTTTGGGACACGAGACTAAAACAACCCTATCCCCTTGTAAAGGGGATACCATTTACATTCCTTCCCTAGTTACTGGGAACAAACTTACTTTACCTTCCCTTGTGTTGGGAAACCTTTTAGTTAATTACTGTTTATACGGAATGCAACCAAACGGCACTAAACGCAACTCTATCACTCAAGTCCCTACTACATAATACCGATTAGTCGCCGGGGCCAGGCGAACGGGTTATTAGTTGATAGCGCTATTTAGGTTTTACCAACCTCACACCGTGCCATGGTATGGGATCGGTCGTGAACTAATGTACTCAGGCATCCGTCAATGATGATAGAACATTGACATCGGGGCATCCTGCGGAAACGCAAACGGTTACCTAGTGTTCGGTATTGGAAAAACAGTTTAGTCGCTAACTTTTGGGGTAGCTCCCCATGGCATGTATAAACGGATAAATTAACTGGTGAAACAAGTTTTTGGTAATTAAAACTGGACAACTAGTGAACTCACTCAGCATTATTGTTGACCCCCCTTACTGCATGCTTTGCAGGTGGCCAGTGACTGGAGCAGCCGCTTGGGGATGTGTAGTGGTCGTCTGCCCGTGTGTTGGGCATTTATCATGCTTACCTCATGAACATTGTTTAAAACTGTTTACTTATGCTTCCGCTACTTATTTACTGTTTGAACTTGAAACCTTAAACTCTAAACTTAATATTTGCTAATCTTATGGTTAGTAAGTATCACTTTTGCTATCAATTTAATTATTCAGTATAATTGGTGGCTGGATCCTGGTCAGTCACGCCCTCGAAGCGGGTGTTATCCGCAGGTGGAATTTGGGGGTGTGACAGATTGGTATCAGAGCCATTGGTTATAGTGAACTTGGTTTTAAAAAGGGGAAAATCTTTTTGAGAAAAACCAGACTATAACCCGTGACTCGTGACGACACTACACTCCAAGTGCAAGGCTCGACTTATCCAACCTCATAGCTCGGACCCATATTTACTTGCTTATTTGTCATATGCTTTCTGCTTTACTATACGTACTAGTTGCCTGATTAGATAGATACGCCTTCTCTCTTCTATCTCTTTCTCGCTATGTTACGACACCACACTCATACTATGTTTTCTGGTTATGAAGACAATGAGTGGACGCGGACGAGGAAACGTCAACATGACTCAGGCTCAGTTCACTAACCTGCTCAACACAGTGGCTGCAGCTTTCGCAGCTCACCCTATAGGTCAGCCTGTGCCTGTGCAACCACGTGTTTGTACCTTCAAGACCTTCATGGATTGCGAGCCTCTTCCATTCAGTGGCACTGAGGGTGCCATAGGTCTCCTGCACTGGATCGAGAAGGTCGAAGCTGTCTTCGCTGTCTGCGAGTGTCCCCCTGCTAATTGGGTGAAGTTTGCTACTGGTACTCTTGAGGGAAGCGCACTTTCATGGTGGAAGGCGCAAATTCAAATGCTTGGTTTGGAGACTGCTAACGCTACTGCATGGGAAGATTTCAAGGATATGATCAAGGAAGAGTACTGTCACAGGGATGACATCCACAAACTCGAGGACGAGTACTATGAACTCAAGATGGTTGGGTCAGAGATTGAGACCTACACCAAGCTGTCCAACGACTATGCTGCTCTTTGCCCAAACATGTCCCGACCCATGTACCGAAGGATCGAATTGTACATCAAAGGCTTAGTCCCAGAAATCAGGAGTCATGTAACCTCGGCCAACCTCACTGCCATACAGCCCGTGGTTCGTCTTGCCCACAAACTCACTAACCAGGCTGTGGAAGAGGCCAGGTTGCCCAAAAGGATCAGTGCTGCGGAAGGAAGTTCTAGTGATGGTAAACGAAAGTGGGATGGAAATCAGGGCAAAGATGCTAACTCTACTCAGGCCCCAGCTCAGCAAAGGAAAACTGACAACAACAAGGGCACGCAGCAACAGGGTGGCTACCAGGGAAGCTACCCTAAGTGCAACAAGTGTAACAGGCACCACAATGGGGCATGTAACAAGGGCCAGTGTCAACGATGCCACAAGATGGGGTACGAAGCCAAGGATTGTAGGAGTCAGTTCCCAGCAAGGCAGAATCAGCAACAACCCCAACAGCAACAGCAGCAGGGAAACAACCGGGCATGTTTTAAATGTGGGGCAACAGGGCACATGCGAAAGGATTGCCCTGAGCTGAATCAGAATCGCAACAACAATCAGGGAGCTGGGAACAATGAGCAAAACAACAATGCTGGAAATGGTGCAAGGGGAAGAGCTTTTGTGATTGGAGCTGGAGAAGCAAGGAACGACCCCAACGTCGTGGCGGGTAAGTTCCTACTTGATGATCGTTATGTTTCTGTGTTATTTGATTCCGGTGCCGATGCCAGTTATGTATCCCTTCGCATTAGTAAGAAACTTAAGCACTCGCCTGCATTATTAAGTTCCAAGCACATCGTCGAGATAGCTAATGGTAAGAACATCGAGGCCACGCATATGATCCACGACTGCACACTAGAATTGTCTGGCCACACGTTTAGTATCGATCTTTTCCCCGTTAAACTTGGAAGCTTCGATGTCGTCATTGGTATGGATTGGTTATCCAAACATCGCGCTGAGATCCTCTGTCAAGAGAAAGCAGTTCGTATACCTCGTCGTTCTGGCCAACCCCTCATCGTCCAAGGCAACAAAAGTGGAGAAGTCACAGGCATTATCTCGCTCCTGAAAGCCCAGAAGTGTTTACAGAAAGGGCACACCGCTATCCTCGCTCTCGTCACCGACACCCATGATAAGGAAAAGAGGATTGAAGATTTTCCTGTAGTACGAGACTATCCCGAGGTATTTCCTGAGGAACTACCTGGACTCCCTCCCCACCGCCAGGTCGAATTCCAAATCGAGCTAGCTCCCGGAGCAGCACCCATAGCTCGTGCACCGTACCGTTTAGCCCCTGCAGAACTGAAGGAACTCTCTACGCAACTACAGGAACTATTGGATAAAGGATTTATCCGTCCTAGTTCATCACCCTGGGGAGCCCCAGTACTCTTTGTCAAGAAGAAGGATGGCACATTCCGAATGTGCATCGACTATCGTGAGTTGAACAAGGTTACCATCAAGAATCGTTACCCTCTCCCGCGCATCGACGACCTATTCGATCAGCTGCAAGGATCGAGCTACTATTCTAAGATTGACCTACGGTCAGGTTATCATCAGTTGAGAGTACGTGACGAATATATTTCCAAGACTGCATTTAGGACCCGTTATGGTCACTATGAATTTCTCGTTTTGCCTTTCGGAATGACCAACGCGCCGGCAGTGTTCATGGATCTTATGAACCGCGTATGTAAGCCTTACCTCGACAGATTCGTCATTGTGTTTATCGACGACATCCTGATTTATTCGAAAAGTCAAGAAGAGCATGAACAACACCTACGCCTCATCCTCGAGCTCTTACGCAAGGAGCAATTGTACGCCAAATTCTCGAAATGTGACTTCTTGCTTAGAGAGGTCCATTTCCTCGGCCATGTAGTTAATAAGAACGGAATTGATGTCGACCCAGCTAAGATCGAATCAATAAAGAACTGGCCTACGCCTAAGACTCCCACTGAAGTTCGCCAATTCTTGGGTTTGGCAGGCTACTACCGCAGATTCATTCAGGGATTCTCAAAGATTGCGCAACCCCTCACTATACTCACTCAGAAAGGCGTCGCCTACAAGTGGAATGAAGCACAGGAATCTGCTTTTCAGAGGCTTAAGGATAACCTCTGTAGCGCTCCTATTCTCTCATTGCCTGATGGCACTGACGACTTTGTGGTTTACTGCGATGCGTCTATTCATGGGCTCGGTTGCGTGTTATTGCAACGCGAGAAAGTTATTGCCTACGCCTCACGACAACTCAAGACACACGAAAGGAACTACACAACGCATGACTTGGAACTGGGAGCAGTGGTTTTTGCTCTTAAGATATGGAGACATTACCTGTACGGTACCAAGTGCACTATTTACACCGATCACAGGAGTCTCGAGCATATCTTTAGGCAAAAGGAATTGAACATGCGACAGCGTCGATGGGTCGAACTCTTGAATGACTATGAATGCGCCATCAAGTATCATCCGGGCAAGGCCAATGTCATGGCAGACGCCCTCAGCCGAAAGGACACTGTACCGAAGCGCGTGCGAGCGTTGCAACTTACCATCCAGTCTAACCTCCCTACCCAGATCCGAAATGCTCAAGTTGAAGCATTGAAACCGGAAAACATCAAGGCTGAGGCTCTGCGAGGATCGAGCCAGCGACTAGAACAGAAGGAAGATGGCGCTTACTATGTAACAGGGCGCATTTGGGTTCCACTCTATGGAGATTTACGTGAACTCGTGATGGATGAAGCCCACAAGTCCCGCTACTCAGTACATCCTGGTTCGGACAAGATGTACCACGACTTGAAGACTACATATTGGTGGCCTGGCATGAAGGCCCACGTAGCAACATACGTCAGCAAATGTTTGACTTGCGCAAGAGTCAAGACAGAATACCAGAAGCCAGCAGGTCTACTCCAACAACCAGAGATCCCGAAATGGAAATGGGAGCAAATTTCCATGGATTTTGTTACAGGGCTACCTAGGTCTCAACGCGGAAATGACACTATTTGGGTAATAGTAGATCGATTGACCAAGTCCGCACACTTTCTGGCCATTAAGGAAACAGACAAGTTTTCTACCTTGGCGGAGATTTACTTAAAGGAAGTAGTTTCGAGGCACGGGGTGCCAACCTCAATTATTTCCGACCGAGACGCTCGTTTTACTTCGGAATTGTGGCAAGCTATGCACAAATCCTTTGGCTCACGTCTGGACATGAGCACCGCCTATCACCCGCAAACGGATGGACAGTCTGAACGCACCATCCAAACCCTAGAGGACATGCTTAGAGCGTGTGTGATCGATTTTGGCAAGAACTGGGAGAAGCATCTACCGTTAGCAGAGTTCTCATACAACAACAGCTACCACACTAGTATTCAGGCAGCACCTTTTGAGGCATTGTACGGTCGTAAATGCCGGTCACCTCTCTGCTGGGCAGAAATCGGTGATAGTCAAATCACGGGCCCAGAGATGGTGGTAGATACAACGGAAAAGATTGCCCAGATCAGACAACGCATGGCGGCAGCTCGTGACCGTCAGAAGAGCTACGCTGACAAGCGTAGGAAACCATTGGAATTCCAGGTCGGTGACCGGGTTCTACTTAAAGTCTCACCCTGGAAGGGTGTGGTTCGCTTCGGTAAACGGGGCAAGCTTAATCCGCGATACATCGGACCATTCGAAATTACCGAGAAAATCGGTAAGGTTGCTTATAGATTGAACCTGCCTGAAGAACTGAGTGCGGTACACAACGTTTTCCACGTATCCAATCTGAAGAAGTGTCTATCAGATGAAACGCTCGTAATTCCTTTCAAGGAACTAACTATTGACGAACAGCTACACTTTACTGAGGAACCGATTGAGATCACTGATCGAGAGATCAAAATCCTCAAACGTAGCCAGATACCTCTTGTACGAGTCCGTTGGAACTCGCGACGTGGCCCAGAGTATACCTGGGAGCGGGAAGACCAGATGAAGCACAAGTATCCCCAGTTGTTCCCTAACGAAAACCCCAGCACTGAAGCTACAGCCGAATTTCGGGACGAAATTCCAAACTAACGGGGGGATGATGTGACACCCCGTTGAAACGCTTTCACTTACACTAGCTTGACAGTGGCTGCCTTAACTTTCGGGACAAAAGTTCTTAAAACTTGGGGATAATGTGACACCTCGGATTTTCCCGGACAACCTTTCGATGTAACATGTGTGTACGTAAACTATTAAGTGAAAAACTATGAATTGCTTGTTATTACGTGTTGGGTGCCTATGTGTACGTATAGATATATATATATATATATATATATATATATATATATATATATATACATATATGTATATATATATATATATATATATGTATATATATATATATGTATATATATATATATATGTATATATATATATATATATATATATATATATATATATATATATATATATATATGTGTGTGTGTGTGAGTTATATATGAGCCGAAACCTCAACCCGACTCGAGACCCGGAGTGGTCTCGAGTGAACAATGAACGTGGACCGGTTTGGGCCGGTTAGGGCCTTGTGACCGAGAACCCAACCCGGAACCCCCTAGCCCCAACTCGAGATCCTATATAACCCAACCCTCACACCCTTTTTCCATTTTTCACCCTCATCTCCTCTCACTAAACCCTAAGATCATCAACCTCCTTTCATCTCCTCTTCCTACTCGGAACCAACCGGAGACACCAAGACCCCCGGATCGAGCTCAAGATCACCACCCGAAAGTCGGTTCATCGGATCTTCACACCCTCAACATCAACCGGTTAGTGTTTTGTTGGTTAATATGGTTCTCGGATTGATTATTAGTGGTATGTTAGATAGCATTGTTATTGGTTAGTGCTTGATTAAGTTTTATGCACATTATAAAAGCTTTAGCCGAAATTGTGATGACTATGTGTTTGAATGTTCTTGTTTGTAACATGCCAAAAATAGAAGGGTGAATATTGTGTGATCTAGCTGAGTGATTAACATGTTTCGGATGTTTTGGATTAATGATGATACTTAGCAACAAAAATACTTCCAAGATTGCGAATGAAGGGCTGGGTATGCATGTTTCGGGTTGGATATAAAAGTCTAAACATGATGAACAATTTATGATTAAAGATGAACAGTTTGAAGGTTGCTTGAATATTCAAAATTGGTGAGTTTGATCTGTTTTAGACAAAGGTTAGACAACAAAACATGTTAGTGGGAATAGTACACAAATTACATGAAAATACAATACCATTGGATAGTACACTACACAGGTTCTAGAAGGATTCAGGTGCACGCAACGGCGGTTGCGAGTCGGAACCCTCGGTTGCGACTCGAGACCACATCAAGTCTTGTCGAGATCTCCCGGTTGCGAGTCGCAATCAACGCGTATCGAATCCGGTTGCGAGTCGTAACCACTGCTGCTAAGTCGGAACCGCTAGTTGCGAGTCGTAACCTCTGGTTGCGACTCGTAACCAAAACGTGATGAACCGAGACCTCGGTTGCGAGTCGTAACCTCGGTTGCGAGTCGTAACCACCCTTATCTCGACTGGGCTATTTTGGTGTTATTGGGCTTTGACTGTTGGGCTTACTGTTGACTGGACTACGTGTTGTTGCTGCTGATTGTATGTTTAGGACTGGCCCAATAACCCAACTGTTTATTGTTACGCATGTTATACGTGTTTGCTGTATGTGTTGCCATACGTGTTCGCTATATGTTTATTTGTACCCAACTTGACCCATACTTGGTAACCATGCTAGGACGTGGTGACCAACTTACTTGACCGGGTAAAATAATCTACCGAGCAACCCAAGGTGAGTTCACAACTTAAAAGCATGCGTCCCGGTGGTTTGGGACACGAGACTAAAACAACCCTATCCCCTTGTAAAGGGGATACCATTTACATTCCTTCCCTAGTTACTGGGAACAAACTTACTTTACCTTCCCTTGTGTTGGGAAACCTTTTAGTTAATTACTGTTTATACGGAATGCAACCAAACGGCACTAAACGCAACTCTATCACTCAAGTCCCTACTACATAATACCGATTAGTCGCTGGGGCCAGGCGAACGGGTTATTAGTTGATAGCGCTATTTAGGTTTTACCAACCTCACACCGTGCCATGGTATGGGATCGGTCGTGAACTAATGTACTCAGGCATCCGTCAATGATGATAGAACATTGACATCGGGGCATCCTGCGGAAACGCAAACGGTTACCTAGTGTTCGGTATTGGAAAAACAGTTTAGTCGCTAACTTTTGGGGTAGCTCCCCATGGCATGTATAAACGGATAAATTAACTGGTGAAACAAGTTTTTGGTAATTAAAACTGGACAACTAGTGAACTCACTCAGCATTATTGTTGACCCCCCTTACTGCATGCTTTGCAGGTGGCCAGTGACTGGAGCAGCCGCTTGGGGATGTGTAGTGGTCGTCTGCCCGTGTGTTGGGCATTTATCATGCTTACCTCATGAACATTGTTTAAAACTGTTTACTTATGCTTCCGCTACTTATTTACTGTTTGAACTTGAAACCTTAAACTCTGAACTTAATATTTGCTAATCTTATGGTTAGTAAGTATCACTTTTGCTATCAATTTAATTATTCAGTATAATTGGTTGCTGGATCCTGGTCAGTCACGCCCTCGAAGCGGGTGTTATCCGCAGGTGGAATTTGGGGGTGTGACATCTTTCACCACCCAAATCCATATTTTCACATTCTGTGCCACGTCCTGGAGCGCTATTCACTGTGCCGGTAGTCTCACCTTCCACACTATAATCAGTTGTGATTGCTTATGTCCTGATTGATTCGTAAGAGTCAACTCCCATAAGTTGCTGACTAAGGTTAAGAATTCGATTGAAGTCAATCCGCAGGTGTTCATTGCCGGTAATCAGGGTCGTTCTAATACTGAGGTTGGTAAGGCACTACGCTCATCCTCTTGTCCATCATTCTTGCTAGTTGACTGAGTAATACACTGTATGTTTACATAGTGTTGTAGAAGTGGTCGCACTTCGGGGTCTAAGACGTCAGTATATTGAGTTCCCGCAAACAAAAAGGAGTGAGAGTGGTATAGACCAATCAATGACGCTGCAACATCCAACTCAGGGATGTTCGTACAAGCACCTAGCATCCTACACAGTACGCTAGGCGTTCAGATGGGTGTTCAGGTATTACTCGATAGCATATAGGTTCGAAATGACTCAAAGAGGAGTGAAAAGATCACGTTCAAGTAGGAGACACTCACTGCTATGACCCATATAGGGTTTGTTATGTTTCTCATCAATCAAATAACGGAACGGAACCCCCCTTTTTTCACTTGTTAAGTCTCACTGGGACTCGCATGCGCCCCACATTATTATTATGTGTGCACCCACAATAATATTGTGATTTGCATGCTCATCTCAGCTCCTCCTAACTCATGTCAAATGGTTCCTCAAACTCGAGTAACGAACAAAGAACATCGCAAAACATGGATCATGAATGTTTAGGGAAATACCACACTATCAACCACATAACATATGCAAGTAATACATGAATTCATACTGTTACGCTAAACGTGCAATCCCATGCAATTTCACATATAAGTGTTCACTAGTTATGCAGTGCAATGAGTAAACGAGAGACGAACCTTGTTGTCTGGAGCTGAGTGTCATGGTCGCATTCAAAACTTGTTCGGTTATAGTCTGCTTTTATAAAAAACGTTTTAAAACCAAGTTCACTATAACCAGTGGCTCTAATACCAAACTGTCGCACCCCCAAAATACCACCTAGGGAGTGTCCCTGTTAGGCGTGTGACGTACCAACAACAAGCCACCTATTACCTTGAACTCACACTAGTTTCAAAATAAAATCCTCAATTATTGATGAAAACACCAATCACGAGATTAAATGTAAACCAACATGTTCAGCGGAAGCAAATATTAAACCATAGTTATATTGTTGAAAACCAATGTGTAATAGTAACAGATAATCACATGAGTTCCTCCAGTCGACCCATGACCACTCCTGCTCCTCCAGACAGCAAGTTTCCAAATCCAAGATACCTAACGACCTGCGAGCATGCAACAAGTATATCAGACAAAGCTGGCGAGTTAATAGTTTATGAAAACGTTTATTACCAAGTGTTTAATCCAGTTCATTAACAAAAGCATAGTAATATTGATAATATCTTGATACTGAACAAGACGGCTCCTGATGTATGTTTTGCCCTTTCCCCAGTGCTCCTATCAAAGCACTGGGCCCAACTGGGTCATTAGTTCACAACCGTCCTCCTCGGTACGGTGTGAGGGTGCCAAACCTAAGTAGCGCTACCAACTAATACCTCGTTACCTCCCCGGTAACAAAAGATGGGACTTAAGAGTGATAGAATGAGAATATTATCCAATATTCCAGTTTTACCCAAAAGACTTATCCCTCCCCGGGATACCCACTGACTGTCCCAACCACCGGGATGCATGCTCAAAAGTAGTGAACTCACCTTAGTTTTGCTCGGTTATGACTACGTTCTTCTACGCATTAAATGTTAAGTCCGTTACAAGCGACCTAATATATAATAACCGTAAGTACACGTGTGTAGGGTCATGCAATACTCTAGTGTTTCCAAACAACTTAAGGTTTAAGTGAATCAAATTAACAAGTTGTCCGTCATACAATAGCACCCACGTAATAATAATATATTTATACATGTGCTAATATTCTGCCATCAAATACATATTCAACCGAACATTTACTCGCATTCCCAATCCCCACATTTTCATGTTATTAAATTACTAATCCCCACTAATTCACATAATAATAATGTTAATGTGCCCCTAATACATAGATATTCTCAACTCAACATGCTGTACATTCAATACTTACACACTCGATCGGCCCAAAAGTGAAAGGGAACTTCGGCCCACTCAACCCGTGTTCTCTATGCATCATAGATCCATAACCCATTAATTCATTTAATTAAATTACTTACATTCACAATCACCCTCTACCCTTTGCTAATACACGACAACCCATGTACAACTTTGACCACATAAAGCCCAGCCAAATGCATGATTGGGCCAATTGTGCAACCCACTTACTTACGGCCCGCCAAGAAACTTGCGAGCCCAGTTAATGCACCCCGACAGTCCTGGCCCATGCTTTGAAATGTGCACTTACCTCCGGAGTGTGCGGCTCGGAAGTGTGCCACTTCAGCGACAAGCGATAACAAGTTGTACAGCCCGTTGTTTCACTGGTTCGATGCATCAACGTGCGTGCTCATTATGTGATTAGTTACTCCCACCCATGAATTAAGAGTCAGTTACCCAATCCCACAATATTCAACATGCAGGTTCGATTATCATGAGGCCCATATATATCCTTTTTATTTCATAATAGTGGCTCATCATTATACATGAAACATAACTAATGCATATATGAAAGTCCAGACATAATGATATCCTAATCGACTACATGGTACCTTATTTACACCACTAAAGTATTATTTAGTCTACTAACCAAAAAATCCCAGAATTCATGTACATGATTATAATTCAAACAATCAAATTTCACCCATGTGTATTTATATGTTTACTGACAAGTGACAACATTATTAAAAAACATCTATATTGTTGCTTAGATATGGGCCACCATTGATTACATTGAGTGACAACATCATTCAAGCACATGGGCCGCCATTATTTTATCAAAGTTATCAACGTCACTTGCCTTCAATTCTATTGGACCCTATAGACTACTGATATATATCAACTTGATTATTTTGAAGTTTGCGAATTCAATGAACCAGTCAAGTTTACTCACAAACAAGAATAAACAAATCAATAATAACACAAGTACATTACACTAACCAATATTTGATAGAATCGTGTTTAAGAATGCTGCAAGATGAGCGCTTAGGAGAACTCGACTCAAAGCGATGATGCCTCGACAGGGACTGATGCCGTCGCAATTAAGAGGAGAAGGAACAATTAGGGTTGATAATCTAATGACACACCACATAGAATTCGTATAACATAAGGGGGTGCATGTGGGCTGCATGTGCGTTTCAAGGAATGTGGGCCGAGGAAATATTTCGAGTGGTGTAGCCTCCGGCCCAAACAGATATTGTAAGGTTAACCATGTTCGCGGCCAAAGTGTATTAGTTCACTATCTTAACTATACGATACATAAATCGTTTAATAGTTTCTTGAAGTAACTCAGTCCACACGCGCACACCTACTCAATCACGTTATACATTTAGCAAGTACATTACAGTCACGAGTGTTATTTTCATCACCGAAAGGAACATGAAGGAGAAATAATAAAAACAGGATTACGTGCCTAAGAGACACTGACGTTGAAAGTTCTGGTTGTCACAGTGTGTCTCCTCTTGCCCATCATATACATATTGTGAATGTGTGTTTTCAACATATCGGGTGCATGTGAGTGCATTTAGTTTTCATTGGGTGATTTGTGACAAACATAGACGGTAGGAGTCATGATGTTTCCTTGAGATTGCATCCAAGGATGAGAGATGTAGGCAAGGGAAGGGAAATAGAATATAGTTTGCAGATTGCCTCTTGGAATGTTGGAACTCTTAGTAGTAAATTGTTGGAGGTGGTAGATGCACTTAAAAGTAATAGGGTAAGGACGGTGTGCTTCTAGGAGACTAGTTTGAAGGGGCATAAAGGGGAGGAGCGTAATGGGTACAAGTTATTGTATTCAGGGTCTGATGAGGCAAAGAATGGGGTAGGATACCTAGTGGCTATAGAGTTGTACAAAAATGTGGTTGAGGTTTTACAACACAGCGATATGATTATAGTGTTAAGGTTAGTACCAGGAGAGGAAGTAGTGGCAGTGGTTTGTGCTTACACACCACAAGTGGGACTAAGGGATCAGGAGAAGAGGGACTTTTGAGATTGTCTAGACATAGTTTTGAGGGCCATGCCCATGGAGGAAAAAAATTGTATAGGGGGCGATTTTAATGCTCACATTGGCAACGATAGCGATGGTTTTCAGTCAGTGCATGGGAGTTTTGGGTTTGGTGATCGGAACAACCCTGGTAGGGATCTTCTAGACTTAGCGGTGGCCCACAACTTGGGTATTATAAACTCATTCTTTAGGAAGAGAGAAATGTAATTAATTGCTTTTAGCAGCTCAGGACGTAGCACATAGATCGACTATCTTTTGATGAGACAGCGAGATAAATAATGTTGGAGGGACTGCAACGTTATACCAGGGACACTTGAGTACCTCAACGTCATTTATGATGACTGTCGTAATGGTCAATCAAAAACCTAATTAAACTACGTAGATAGCGTAAGTGGGGTATCGTATCCATGGGGAATTTGTGGTTAGCTTCAAAGAATCTAATTTAAACTAAATTATCTAACTTGGGGGTTTGTTTGTATGATTGCAAAGAAAACACAATTTGTCACGAAAAAGTGTTATCAGATTAAGAAAGAGTAACCCCCACCCAGAATCCCGAATACCCGTTTTAATATCAAAATATGTTTACCAATTCAAAACACCACATAGACATGGCCTTGGAATTAATGAATTTGATTAGTTACTAGAGATAGTTTTAAATATTCACCATGCAATCCAATAACCCGTTTAATTATACCAATTACCCACCAAATTACCAACCCGATAACGACGCAAGTATGTTGCCAATACGCTTGATAAAACGACAAATAATTCAAGTATAAATAAACATTTCACAAATCCAACACAAGTAGTCAAGATATACTAGTTTTACGAATCAGAAAACAAATAAATGCATCAAACCGCGTAAACGTTCATCCGGGCAGAAGTCACAAGAAGTTTAGCTGCACATGCTTTGTCGTTCAGCTTTGGTTGTCATCCCAGGTTGCGTGAACATGTTTGACTGGTTGATATATGAAGAGAATGACGAAAATTATGCTTTAATTCATCCTTGATGTCTTTGGTCGACGGCTGATAATGAATTGATATAATAGGGATCTTTTTATACACAAATAAGCAAACTTACAATTATTTCTCGCTTTTACTCGTGCCCGCGAGTCGCGGAGGTATGCACAACAACCCCCTCCCCCCACGTGTCGCAGGGGTCTTCTACTTGACCTACACATTATAAATTAAACGACTCGACGTGGATAACTCAGGCGGGTCACGAACCACTCTTGTTCTTCTTGCGCCGGTCGCAGGGCCTGTCCTCGTTGACTTTTTTTAGTTTCAATCCATGTATTGTCTTATCAAGCTTGCATTTTCCACTCGTTCACTCTTGTAACTGTCATTAACACCTATTAAGCACGAAAACATCAATGCACTCTAAGTATATAATAGACACATGACTTAATACAATTAATATACTAAAAACTGACACTATTTATTTTAAAATGCAACCATATTAACTCGGCATTAATTTACTAGTGGCATTTATAGTCATGAGAGGTAAGCTAACTAAACAGGAACATAAAATTGCGACCTAGGACCCGTTGGGGTAATTTGAAGGGTGACAAGATTGTAGTGTTTAGCAATGAGGTCATCTCGATGACATCGACTAGACTCAATTGGATGGAGACACAAACCAAATATTAGAGGCTATGGCGTCCACCATTACTCATGTGGCGCAAGAAACACTAGGGGTCACAACAGGAATGACAAGCGGGCATCAGGAGGCCTAGTGGTGGAGTGAGGATGTGCAAATCAAAATAAGGGATAAGCATTTGAGCTTTAAGGAGCTTTTGAGATGCACAGATGAGGGGAACCGAGTGAGATTATGGGAGACATACAAAATGGCCAAGAGGGAGGCGAAGAAATCGATGACGGAGGCAAAGAAAACAGCTTATAGGAAGATGTATGAGCGATTGGAAAGAAAAGAGGGGCAACATGATATGTTCAAGATGGCTAAAGCTAGGGAGCATATGAAGCGGGATTTTGTGGTAGTAAAGTTTATAAAGGGAGTTGATGGACGTGTTTTAGTCAAGGATCATGACATTAAGCTGAGATGGCAAATGTACTTCCACAGTCTTTTCAATGGCAGGATGGCTTACCGACAGGAAAGCGACAACCCCACTATCCCAAGGTGACGAAAGGAATAACTACGACTGTCGACGTATCACTCAAGAAGAGGTGAGTACTGCACTTAGGAAGATGGAAAGGGCTAAGGCAGTTGGTCCAGACAACATACTGATTGAGGTATGGAAGTGTTTGGGAGATGAATGAGTTCAATGGCTAACTATTTTGTTCAAACTTATTTTAAAATTTGGAAAATTGCTAGATTAATGGAGGAGTAGTATCGTAGTGCCTTTATATAAGAACAAAGGAGACGTATAATGTTGTCGGAGTTACAAACGGATTAAATTGTTGGGTGATACTATTTTCAAAAATTATAAGACTAGAGGGTATAGGGGATGGCCAAGGCACGGCGAGGCCCGGCGCCGCCCTGGAATACTGCCCCCTTAGCCCCATCCCGTCATCATCGTCCGCTCCCAGCCGAACTCGCCGGCCCACCTTTCTCTCTCTTTCATCTTTCTCTCTCCTCTCTCTCTCTCTCTCTCTCTAAAATCAAATCAATTATCTCTCCCTCTAATTTTTAAATTTTTTTTATAAATAGTGCGAGGTCCCATCCACCACCCCCTTAAAATTGCTTGGAGGGCCATCCCATATGGGATGGGGATGTGGCGTCCTACGTGACGGCCCATCCCCTTGGGGATGACCCTCCCCATACCTTCTAGCCTAAGTCTTTTGTTAACAAATACCGTCGTTGAGATATGTCTTTGAAAAAATGTACTTTAACGTGACATATTGATATATTGTTAAGTTAATTTTTTTTTCAACCATATACTAACTTTTTCTAAGTAATTGATAAATTTAAATTCAACTAAAACTTACTCTTTTAAATATCATTTTAATACAATTCAATTGATTATATTTCCAAAGTATTCATACATAATTATTTATTATATGAGTTGAGATCTGTTAAAACATACATTCGTTAAGATATGTTTTTAAAACACTTACAATCTTATCATTATTATTTTTACATTTTTAGCATTACTATTTGAAAGCGTATATAATAAGATGGAATATGATAACTCAAGAGAGAAGTGAAAACTTATAAAGTTATATTTAGATAGTCGAACATATAATTTTATGATTTACATATTTACATATTTAATATTTTGTTTCAGTATTTAATATTTTATGTAATAAGTCATTTCATTTATAAGGCTATAGGGTGTGGTCATGACCCTCATGATTACCATGACCCTCCACATCAGCGTCATGTCACCTACTTCTAATCCATCATCCAAAACCACTACCCTAAGGGTGTGGTAATGACTCAAACCACTATTATCTTACTTTAATTTATTTTTGTGAAAAGGAAAGAAAATATTGAATTAGGAAAGGAGGCCTATGGTTAACATGTTTTAATCCAATAGAATCATGGTGGATGGATGAGACAATGGGTTGGTGTAGCAATCTATTAATGGTCGTACGTGACGATTAATGACCCAACCATGCCCCTCACACCCTATAGTCTAAGTAATACATATAAATTTATGTTTTATATATTTTTCGATATTCAACCCATATAACACACATAATACACGGGTTTGTAAGTTATCTATAATACTATACTAGGTTAATGCCCGCGTAATACGCGGGCTTCAACCAAAATCATATTATTTACTTTTAAATGAAATGTTTTGTACAAATACATACATTGGAAGTAAAAAACAGAAAACTATTCAAATGCCGAAAAAAACTTCCTTATAGACTACATTTGTTGTTTTACTTGTTACATTCCCGTCTTTGTCTCGTATAAGCAACTTCACACCGGCTCTGCTTTTAACTCTTGATAACACAACATAGCTGACCATGTGAAAAGACCCATCGCATAGCATGCGTCTTTAAAAGTGGGGAATAACTCTCCATTAACATTGTTTGGATATTAATATTTTATTAATTTTATTACAAATGTACCTTTTATAAATTTTGTGGGGATATATATATATATATATATATATAATATGATTCAATGTTAATCGTATATAATACAATTTATGAAAACAATGTGATTTATGACCGGTAACAATTACCATATACTTACTAATACTAGGAAGAAAAATTGATATATATTATTTAGATTATAACTAAGAACCAAGTAGCATTGATTTCAAAATGAGTAACGACGCAAACAATAGTCTTAATATTGATTTGAACGACACTGTTAGTTGTCATCATCGTAAACTTGATAGACAATACGTTGACCATTCTCAATTATCACCACCTCCTTAGAAACGTTTACATTTGTCTGAATTGACTGTTGATCATCAAATGTATAGAGTTCAATGAGTTGACGCGGCCACAATTCCAGCAAAACAGACGAAGTAATAAAGGAACCTTGTTCTTGTAGCATTTCCTAAAAAAATACATTATAGAAATATGAAATTAATAGCAAAAAGACTTGTTAACAAAACTAATCGTATTGTCAAGTAAAGAGTATAAAACAATAAAATATTATCAGATAGTCTTCAACATAACAACGATGATTGAAAGCAAATTCAGAAGATGACAGGCCATCACACCATTGTTTAGAAACCAACTTGAATCGATGTATTGATTTGGTATCAATCTTGATTAAAATTTGGAAAAGTATCGGTTCAAAAGGAAGATCAACCATTATATGTTAAATACCTAAAATATTACAATCACATATAAAAAAATAGATTTTAACAAAAAGAAAAAACTTTACATTATGCAAATCACACTTAATATGATAGTTCATGAAAACATAGAAAATTTTGATGAACATAGAAAAAAGAAATACCTTAATGAATGTATGAAATGCTATTTGCATGAGTGATTTATAAGAAGGGTCTATGGTGTATTATATAAGAATCACGATATCAAATATGGAATTGATTACTTCACAATAATTTCGAACATTATAAAATTTAATTGTCATAAAAGAAGTTTTCGAAAATTTAATGTTAGTGGTATATCATCATTGAAATATTTGTTCAAAGTTATTGCAAATATTGGAATTTTTTAAAATGTTGAACCATGTATATCTTAGCAATAATATAAATATGTGATTTCTATATTTGAAATAGTTGACAAATAAATAATTCGGTTTTAGTTATTATATTAGTTTTATTCATTAATTTAGATCAATGCGTTAATTAACTTTTATAAAAAATAAATTCAGAAAATTTTCAAATATAAAAAAACGATTTTGTTGGTTAGAAAATTCCTTAAATAACAAATCAATTCTTAAAAATAAAATCTCAATTCCATTCATAACCACAAATTTCTGTTGACTTAAATCACTATGCTTGTTCAATATTTAAATTATAATTAAAAAACATAAAAAGAATCTACATTAATATTTATAATGCAATTAGCATAATTGAATTATGGGATTTATAAAAAAATCAAAATAAGAATTGATAACACATAAAAACTAATAAATAAGAAATTTAAACAAAAAGGGCGCCAGATACTATGCCACCAAATAAATGTCATTTATTAAGACAAAATCATTTATAATTCATTATTATAAATCAAAAATTCTGAATAAATGGTGTTAATGAATCCGAAATTCAAACTTATTTTATTATTCTGAATAAAAAGAACCACTGACTCATCCAAAACAAAAAACACACAATTTAAAATCACGGAACTACTAATTCTCATCTAAAAAGTCATATTTCTGAAGCGGTTAAGAAGGCCAAAATTCAGCATAATACTCATTAACGACATAGAAGCCTTTGTCTCGAAGATAATCCTGAGTACAAAATTGTTTAAAATATGACATTAATATGAAGAAAAATTGTATAATCATAAAGAATATATTAAAAATAGTATAACATAAGATGTTACCAAATAATTTTCAACATAGGTAGAATGAAGAAAAAGAAACTCAAAGGATGATAGACCGTCACGCCATTTTCTCCATTCACATTTATAGCGATCAATTGATCTAGCATTTAGCCTTGTTAAAATCTCAAACAGAACCATATCAAATGGCAAATAAACCATTGTATTAAAACTTTGAAAGCTTTAAAAAATGGATAGTCAATATGTTAGAAATCTAATTTATATTTAAGAAAAACAAATAAGGGTTTAATAAGTTTTTGTATGGGCCTGGTTCAATCCAATTCAAAATAATGGTTTTTGGTTATTATAATAATATGTTCTATAATATAAAAAAATTCGAAAACATTTACCAAATATTACAGTTTTATAATATTCAACTTCATATATAATGTAATAACTATTTATGGAAATTATGTATGACAATATTGGACAAAGAAAAACAAAAAAGTAAATGTCTAATAATCTTTTAAAAGATTTATATATAAAATATATAGTTAAATATTAAAATATCTATCACCATCATACCATCATATCATATGTACTAACCTGCAAATTGAGCTCACCTACATTCACATTGTTCAAGAACTCTCAAATCGCCGGTTCAAGATTTCGTAAAGGTATTTTTCCGACCAAATCTCCGATTACTTCTACGACGATTTCTGTTTTGATTTACCAACTAAAATTGTCTTTAGAACTACAAATAACTCATGGGATGTTTGTTTTCACCGGATAATGACTACATAGACGTGAAAATCGGAGGTTAGGTATTTCTTAAGTTCAAAGTTTAGTATGTGATGTAGTGCGTAGTACCAACTAAAACAGATCCACGTAGCCCAAGTTAGAGCCATTTTAGTGAAGCCCCTTTTGTTACGCGATCTTGGGCCTCCAAATACAAGATGGCCCGCTCTTCCACACTTGGGCCCGCATCATTCCCTCCTGGGTAGACAAAATTCGGCCTCGATACCAACTGATATAGTGCGTAGTACGATAATGAAGATCAAACACGTTGATTCTACGAATACCCGTGTAGTTCTTCCCCAACCCCCAAATTGCAACCCAAAGGGCACGGAATTTGAAGTGAAAAAAATCAGTTTTCTCAAAATTCAAGTCTCCTTATTCAAATGACTAGAGCAACACATAAATAGATATAGAAATTCGAAACGGGACTAAAAAAGACAATGGGCCAAACACAAGCCCACAAACAGAATGCCCAAAATACTTCAAAAAACATCAAAACTTAAATAACTAATAGAAATAAGCGTTTTTCAGCCCGGACGATGACCCAAACTGCCGTAGGCCATTTGCAGCAAGATAGAGCTCGTTCTCACATTCGTTTCGCCTGGTCGCACGCCCAAAACGGACCTCCGTAGCCCAAGTTAGAGCCATTTTAGTGAAGCCCCTTTTCTTACGCGATCTTGGGCCTCCAAATACAAGATGGCCCGCTCTTCCACACTTGGGCCCGCATCTGTCACACCCCGACCACGTAGAGCATACAAAACGTGGCGGAAACGTCGGGGAGTGTTGTAACAGAATCAATTGTTTCAAATCCATGGCAATTGAAGTTTCGTTTTATTAATCAAACATGAAAGTTTACATTGTTTTAAACAAAAACCAAAGAGTACATAACATAATTTGACTAGTTCTTGTCTCGTTTTAAGTCACTAAGGCACATGTCCGCCTAAGTATGTCTTGATAAGTCCTATGCATCATCTCCTGAAAACACATGTGAAAATAGGTACGTCAGCATAAAAATGCCTGTGAGATACATTGGTTTTGTGAAAACGGAATTCATGACTTATGTTTGAGAAAATGTTTAGTCATGAACCTTGTAATTTGCTTTGTCTTGTAAATCATTTAAAAGACGATAAGATCAGATGATATGTATAAATAAGAGAACACTGTATGGTTAAACGGATAACCATGTAAAATGAGTTTGTATAAGATAAGTCGTTTGTAAATCAATGTCTCGTGAAAAGTGTGTTATTTGTATAAAATGTTATATGTCTCAAATTGAAATGATTCAAATAACGCTACGATATGTAATACCATACAAACACTTATATATAGGAAGTACCAGCGGCGTATCCACCATGCTTGTATCATATTACACATGCCTCGTTACTTAGATCACTTGCTCAAACCAAACCATCAAGATGAAGTGTTTAACAATTGTAGATATGTTCATGTATAGTCAAATGTCTATTGTCAAATGTAAATCATGTCAACAGATACAACTGGTTCACACGGTTCAATGGTTACGAACGGTTCATATAATCAGAGGGTTTAGACGGTTCACATAGTCAAATGGTTACAACGGTTCAAAATGTAGTATAATGTGTTCATATGCTGGATGAGCATATGCAACAGAAATGCAATGTAAAACAATGTACTACGTATGCACACAATGGGCGTACGTGGCATGAAATGTATTGTAAAGTGATGTACTAAGTATGCAGTACGTAGCATGAGCACAATGAAATCATGTACTATATATGTACTATCGAACATAGCAAGTATATGATGTGAAAACATGGAAAGCATGAAAGTAACAAGTAGTCACATGTGTTTCACTCCAAAACAGTTTGGAAAACAGTAAAAGATGGGGTTCAATGTGTCACACCCTGGCTTTTGCGGAAGCGTGGGTTTAGTTGGTGTGACTTCTCAATACCATAGCAACAATCACAACATGCTATATGATAAAATATTTGATGTTCATCCATTAAAATAATTGAAAATGCATAACATATTGTTTTGAGACAACATCAACCACAAGATACGTTTACAAACATGACTTGTTTAAAAATGAGTTCATAAGACTCGATGAAAAACTACCAACAACACAAAGATTTGAGACAATGCAACTCGTCCAGGAAGGAGTTACACTTCCCAAACCTACGACTCCGGATGACATCCTTATTTAGTACGCAGCTAAACATGCATCACTTGCCAGATCCAACTTAATTTCCTGAAATACATGTAGTTTAAAAGTCAACAAAAGGTTGAGCGAGTTCATGAGTAAGTCTTATGTAAATAAAACCGTTTAGTACGTTTGTAAGTAAAAATTTGTCCCTGGTATGTAGCAATAAGGAAAAAGAGATCACCGACGGTTTGCAAAGCCACCGGTATGTGTGAACAGGTGCAGGGAAACTCAAACCTAGCATATTTGTTACCGGGCTTCCGGCTGGAAGACACAGTCACCACTATGGGCCGCCCCGGCCTCACGGGTGTGGGCTTGCTACACCCAAATAGATCTATCACTCTTGTGTCCCTTGGTCCTATAACAAGGATTAATGGCCTCAAGTGTTGTGCCCACCCTTCACATGATCTAGTAGTGTAAAACCCTCCCTAAGCTAACCATACCATGTATATAAAAGTCTGAAATAATTTGTAAACATGTATTCCACCCCCGAAGTATAAAACCGAAAACAGTAAAGGAATAGGGGGTCATGAACTCACCTTAGTGCGTCTTGACTCGAACTTAAACTCTTCCCGCTACACGACAACCTACAACGTACTAATGTCTATTAGACGAACGGGCCGTGCCTTGGCTTTTAGTGTTTTGATTTATGTTACTTAGGTATTATTTCGTTAAAACAATAATAATTATTTTAACTTAAATAGCGTTCGTAGAAAAATAGTTAGACAACTATTTCGTATCTATTTTCTTGAATATTTTACTAAGTGTTCGGATTCTCGGAAAATTTCGGCAGAGTCTCCTCTGTAAATAGAGGTGTCCATGCTTTAATAGCATATCATTTTCTTTTATATGAAATCAATAGTTCATTTACAATAATCAAACCAACATATAGACATACAAAACTTTACATACTTCATTTCAGCTTTATCACTCGAAACAGGGCTGTTTTCGAGGATTTTTATAAAATAGTTACCCTTTACTAAAAATCACCAAATTTTTACAGAATATGACATATGTTCCAAAGTTTATTGTGTAAAAATATCAAAGTCCAATTCGTTACCCACATTTTATAAAAAATCATTTTCTTGACTGCAATCAGATTTGTTACCTTCTGATCACAGTTTACGGAAATATTCGCTAAAAATCAACCGTAAGTCCGTTTGACGAAATTCCAGTTGGAGGGTCGTCCTGACAATGGTGTCTATCTACTGTAAAAATTTCATGAGTTGATTTTATTCAGGTTTAAGGTTATGACTCCGAAAGTAACCCACTTTTTCTACAACAAAAATGCAGCTTGAGCTGCTGTCCAAAAATAATCTTTTAAAAATAGTAAACGGTCTCGAAAAATTATGATTCCAGTGCCATTTGTTTAGTTATTCCAAAACATTCATTTTAGGCTTTTGAAAAACCACTTTTCGACTTAAAATGATCCCGTTACAGCCTGTTGAAGTTGGCTGGAAATCCAACTCAGCAAGCTGTTTGAGTTCTTGTGTGAGCAAAACAATCAACAATCGAACAAGAATCGAAGTGAGGCAAGAGTATGAATGAACTTACTACTAGCACAAGGCTAGGGTTGTAATCTTAGGATGAGATGACAAGAAATGATGGTGAGAAAGGCCTTGAACAAAGCTTCTTGAGAGCACTTCAACTTCTTACTTCTATGGAGGGTCTTGGAGCTTTGAATGGAGTTTACTAGTGAAAGAGATGAAGTGGTGAAGGTATATGAAGATGAAAATCAGTTGTGGTGAGATGGGGGGGGGTATGGGCCGATTTTTAGAGGGAGAGGAGAGAGGGTGGAGTAGCAATGATGGAAGTTCTTGGAAATGTGCATTACTAGCTCCTAGGGGAATTATGCCAATAATTTTGGCCAATGAAATAAAGATCTTCTTTACACAAGATTTAACCAAAATATATGCTAATGATTATGGCAGAATTTTCGGATATGGGGGGGGGTAAAGTGTAAATATTTTGTTAATTAGTAGGTATTTACTAAAAGCTTAAGGGTATTTACAAGTAGTGGGTGTATGTCATGTTTGCATGATGCATGGGGGTTTTTGTGACCATGATTAATTTAAAATACTAAAATAATATTTCTAACAATATTTTCATGTCCCGGGTAATGTCTGGTTGTTCGGTTTCGCATCGTTCCGTTAAAGCGTTTAATTTACCCGTAAAGCGTCTTTTGTGCATCTTTTTGTAACGAAATTAATTCCAACACTTAGGAAAGTGTCCAGGACTACTTGGTCAATATTATGAATAATATGAGCGTGTTAAAAACTGAATTGTTATTAAAAATGTGGAATTCTGTAATTAAATTGCGTTTTAGGCACTTTCCGGCACTCAAACTGTCACCTAGTGACATAGTCTTATATTTCTCACTTCCCTATACTCCATACTGGTGTAGTGATTTAACTCTGGCCCACACTGGCCTAAAAATAGTATCTGTCTAAGTGCTGGCATTGTCAGCATGTGTCTGAGTTATCCGCTTACTGCGCTAACTGTGCTTTGTGCATCCGGTTTGACACTAAGAGTCTATATGAAATAATTGGAGTGACTGTATGTAAATAATGCACATGTATGTATATGACATAAATCAGTAAGCAGTTAAAAGTGTCAGATGTAATCAAGCACAGTCATTAAGCACATAATTAGGGTTAATTAATCTGTACAGTACCTGTAATTTTACGGGTTGTCACATTCTCCCCCTGTTAAGAAAATTTCGTCCCGAAATTTTAAGCTCTACTTCTAGTAGCAGGGGTCTTGGGGAATAAATGTGGGTACTTGGTCTTCATACGATCCTCACGTTCCCACGTGAATTCCGGGCCGTGTCGTGCATTCCATCGAACTTTGACTAGCTTGACACTGCTCCGACGTGTCTTATAAATCTTCCAATCCGTAACTTCAACTGGTTCCTCCACAAAGTGGAGTGTGTCGTCGATATGAACCTCGTCAGATGGAATGACAACTGTCTCTTGTGTTGGACTCTTCCTCAAATTTGATACATGGAATGTATCGTGAACACCGTTGAGTTCAGCAGGTAGGTCCAACTTGTAGGCTACAAACCCGATCCTTCGCATGATTCTAAAAGGACCAATGTAACGCGGATTCAACTTCCCACGCTTTCCAAAGCGTGCCACACCCTTCCAGGGTGAAACCTTTAACAAAACCATATCCCCAACTTGGAATTCCAGGGGCTTCCTCTTTGGATCCGCATAGGCTTTTTGTCTGTCGCGAGCTGCCTCGATGCGTTTTCGAATCTGTGCGATCTTGTCTGTCGTCTCTTGGACGATTTCGGGGCCAACAAGCTGCCTATCACCCGCATCAGCCCAACATAGTGGTGATCGACACTTGCGTCCGTAGAGAGCTTCGAATGGTGCTGCTCCAATGCTTGTGTGGTAGCTGTTGTTGTACGAGAATTCGACCAAGGGTAAGTGATTGTCCTAGCTACCGCCTAGGTCCATAACACATGCTCTTAACATATCCTCTAATGTCTGAATAGTTCTCTCACTTTGGCCATCCGTTTGTGGGTGAAATGCTGTACTCAAGTTTAACTGAGAACCAAAAGCTTCTTGGAAGGATTGCCAAATCCTTGATACGAAGCGTCCATCTCTATCAGAGATAATCGAGAGAGGCACTCCATGACGTGCAACAATCTCTCTCATGTATATTTCGGCCAGTTTACTCGTGTTGTCCTTCTCCTTGATTGGCAGGAAGTGCGCAGACTTTGTCAGTCGGTCTACAATTACCCAAATTGTATCATGACCCTTGGGCGTCCTTGGCAGTTTTGTGATGAAGTCCATGGAAATCTGTTCCCATTTCCATTGGGGTATTACGGGTTGTTGCAGGAGACCTGAAGGCTTCTGGTACTCGGCTTTAACTTTGGCGCACGTTAAACATCTGCCAACATATACTGCAACATCGCCTTTCATCCTAGGCCACCAATAGAAATCCTTAAGATCTTGGTACATCTTATCCGCTCCTGGATGAATCGAGTACCGTGACTTGTGAGCCTCATCGAATATAACTTTTCTTAATCCTCCACACAGAGGAACCCAAATTCGTCTCATAAAACACAAGGTTCCTTCCTTGTTTGGCACTAATTGTTTCTCCATCCCACGGAGATACTCATTCTCGATATTGCTTTCTTTCAAAGCTTCTCCCTGTGCGGCACGAATGCGCAACGAGAGATCTGTCTGGACAATCATCTCTAAAGCCCTAACCCTTATGGGCTTAATCCTTTCTTTTCGACTTAAGGCGTCAGCAACTACATTCGCCTTTCCTGGGTGATACTTGATTTCGCAGTCGTAGTCGTTCAACAGTTCAACCCAGCGTCTCTGTCTCATATTAAGCTCCTTTTGATCGAAGATGTGCTGTAGACTCTTATGATCAGTGAAGATTGTACATCTTGTTCCATACAGATAGTGTCGCCAGATCTTTAATGCGAACACTACAGCGCCTAACTCCAAGTCATGCGTGGTGTAGTTCTTCTCGTGAACTTTCAGCTGGCGCGAAGCATAAGCTATAACCTTCTGTCGCTGCATCAACACGCAGCCTAAACCCTGACGCGAGGCGTCACAATATACCACGAAGTCGTCCGTGCCTTCGGGTAGGGATAAAATCGGTGCGTCACAAAGCTTGTTTTTCAACAACTGAAACGCTTCTTCTTGTTTATCGCTCCAATCAAACTTCTTGTCCTTCTGAGTAAGTGCGGTCAGAGGTTGAGCGATCTTAGAGAAATCCTCAATGAATCTACGATAATACCCAGCCAAACCTAAGAATTGCCGAATCTCGGTTGGCGTCTTCGGGGACTCCCAATCCTTGATCGCTTCGATCTTGGTGGGATCCACATGGATTCCACTTCCATTAACCACATGTCCGAGAAACTGGACTTCGCGTAACCAAAACTCACATTTCGAGAACTTAGCGTACAACTTCTCCTTCTTAAGCAGCTCTAGAATAGCTCGCAAGTGTTGCTCGTGCTCTTCCTTCGTCTTCGAGTAGATCAAAATATCATCAATAAATACGATTACGAACTTGTCGAGGTATGGCTTGCAGACTCTGTTCATCAAGTCCATGAAAACTGCTGGAGCGTTTGTCAACCCAAACGGCATAACCAGAAACTCGTAATGTCCATATCGAGTTCTAAAAGCAGTTTTGGGAATACTTTCCTCTTGTATTCTCAACTGATGGTAACCTGATCGTAGATCGATCTTTGAGTAAAAACTAGAACCTTGTAGTTGATCGAACAGGTCATCGATCCTTGGCAAAGGATATCTGTTCTTGACAGTCAACTTGTTGAGTTCGCGGTAGTCTATACACATGCGAAAACTTCCGTCCTTCTTCTTAACGAACAAAACTGGAGCTCCCCAAGGTGAGAAGCTTGGTCTGATGAATCCTTTATCTAACAGCTCTTGGAGTTGCGTTGACAGCTCTTGCATCTCTGATGGTGCAAGTCGATAGGGTGCCTTAGCAACAGGCGCGGCGCCTGGAACTAAGTCAATGTGGAATTCGACTTGTCTTGGAGGCGGCAATCCTGGCAAGTCTTCTGGAAAGACTTCAGGATATTCCCTTACGACAGGGATGTCTTCGATCCTTGGCTCAGCGGCCTCCGTATCAACGATATGTGCCAAGAAGGCAACACATCCTTTCTTCAAACACTTCCTAGCTTTCAAGCAGCTAATGATCCTTAATGGCGTATCGCGCTTCTCTCCATGAACTACAATCGTCTCTCCATTCTCCGCCGGGATGCGGACGATCTTTTCATGACAAACCACTTCGGCTTTGTTGCTAGACAGCCAATCCATCCCTATTACCACGTCGAAGCTTCCCAACTCGACGGGCAGTAGATCTAGCGAAAATTTGTGTCCTCCCAATTCTATTATACATCCCCTGATAACTTCACCCGTTTCAACTAGGTCTCCATTTGCCAATTCAATTGAGTATGGAACGTCTAACTTACTAGTAGTTACCCCAAGCATATTCTTAAAGTCTAACGATACGAAACTATAATCGGCACCAGTGTCAAAAAGAACAGATGCATAGCGTTGATTTATAGGGAACGTACCAGTGACAACATTCGGATCTTGGCGTGCTTCCCTCGCACCGATGTTAAAAACTCGGCCTTGCGCTTGATTTAGCTTTGGGCATTCTCTCTTGAAGTGCCCAACGTCCCCGCAGTTGAAGCATCCTGGCCCTCGGCCATTGCCATTACCATTCCCGTTTCGATTTCCGTTGGTTCCCCGGTTACCAGCTTGATTCGGGGCATTTCCATGATTTCCGTTTCCCTCATTACCTCCTTGCGGTCTGTTTCTATTACCGCGGTTGTTGTTATTGTAACCCCTTTGGCCACCTTGGCCTGATCCAACCCAACACGTTTCCTTCGAATGGCCTGTCTTTCCGCAAGATTCACATTTTCTGAGTCGGCACGGGCCGGGATGATGGAACTGACATGTACCACACTTGGGCAGAGTGCCCATGTATCCTCTTCCTCTGTTTTCAGCACCATTTCCGGCCCTGGCTGGTGCGCTTCCTCCTTCCCTCTTGCTAACACTGCTTGTGCCCTTTTTGAAATTTGAGAACTTCCTCTTGTTCTCACTTGGCGACGATTCAACATGTGCTTCCTTCTTTTTTGGTTCAGAGATTGAAAATTTGTTCAATCTGATGGCTTCCTCTGTAAGTGCCACACTGAGATCAATAGCTTCGGTAATCGTTGGGGGCTTGGACGTCGTTACCATGCTCATGATTTGGGGTGCCAATCCCCAAATGAAACGCTCAATGCGTTTAAACTCAGGCTCAACCATATACGGCACAGCGCGTGACAAGTCGTGAAACCTTTGCACATATTCAGCAATCTTTGGGCCGTCCATTTTGAGGTGCCAGAACTCAGTTTCTAGTTTCTGTATCTCGGCCCGAGAGCAGTATTTCTTCCTCATGAGCTCCTTCAGCTCAGTCCATGTCATAGCATACGCTGCTGCTTCCCCCAGGGTTTGTACTTGAAGATTCCACCAAGATAGGGCACCATCAAGAAAGAGCCCTGAGATGTATGTGACTTGGTGCTCGGGAGCACACTTGCTCATCCTTATAACAGAATCTGTCTTCTCTGTCCACCTAACGAAAGCAACAGCACCCCCAGTGCCGTCATAGTTCAAGGGCTTACAATCCAGGAATTGCTTGTAGGTACAACTGTTGGGAGGGTTGTTGTTGCTGTTCGGAATGTTGCCGCTTGTCTCTCCTTGTGAAGCAGCATACTGCGCAATAGCGGCAGCGATGACTCCTTGTAGTTCTGCCTGGGTAGTCGGCATGCGTGCGTCACGTCGAGGAGGCATTTCCTAGAGGATGTTCCATATCGGTCAGGTCATAGTAAGTATAATAATCGTACGTATATGTAGTATCATTCATCATTCACATAACATCTCATGTCATAATCACAACAAATAATCAACGATGCATGAAATTAAAAGACTTGCAACTAATGTTTCATAACCAAACCATCAATACAGCGTCACAAATTTTACCATGTGTCAAAAATATATGTCTGAGTACAAATACAAATAAACCAAACTAAAATCGTAGTCTTCAGAAAAAAAAATCTTCATCATCTTGGTTCTAGCACTGTCTTCCCACTAAAAGTAGCTGGTCTGAAATCTCTGTCGCCGAGTATACCCCTATACCGACGGTGGAGGGGGAGGAGGAGAGAAACAAGAAAGAATCAATCGGCGCAACTGCATCAAGTCCTCCTCGAGCGCATAGGCAAAACGCAACACGGAAGCAACATCTGACTCCTGAGACGGAGGAAAAGATGTGTGGGATGCTGAAAACAGAGCCTGGCAGGGACAATGGGGATGTGGAGTCCTCTCCAATCGCTGGACACACTGTCTCAAGGCGTCCCGCCGTGACTGCAGTGACGCGAGCGTGTCCTCTACAGAGTATCCGACCTGGAATGGATGGGAAGGGTCGGATACAGGCATGACGTGGGGTACTAACCGAAGGAAGGGCTCATCCATCGGGGCTGGAGCCAAGAGTGTAGCAGGTGGGGTAGGTGCAAACTGTGAAGTAACATATGGTGACTGGGTCTCGAAAGGTGCAGGGAGTGACACTGATGGAACAAAGTCTGAATAAGGGACCTGCGGTAAAAACTGGCTAACCTCTGGCATGAATGGGGTGTGCCCGAAAAGCTGGCTCGACGATCCCTCCCCAGGTTGAGGCGGAGGAATGTCCTGAATGAAGGTGATAGGAAGGTCGGTGCGGTAAGCATCGGATGTGGACGAAGGAAACAAGGGGGCATCGAAGGGTACAGTGACAGGTGCAGGAGGGGGAGTGACTGGGACCACGTATGCTGGGTAGTCATCATCCTCGATCCATCCATTGCTGGAGTTGGCGTACCTCGGGTCCATGTGTGTAGCAAACGGGGCAAGATCATCGAATATCGCCATGGGATCAGGTATGGGTGCTAAATCGGGGATCCCAACAGCTGGTGGTGCAACAACGGGTGCGTCAGAAAAAGGAACAAGATCAGTGACAGGAACAGGCTCGGAAACAACTGGAGCAGGCTGATAATCGGCAAGCACGGCTGGAATCGGATCATCTGGGTGAGCGGGAACCTCAGCAGGCTGCTCAATCTCCATCTCCTCATCAGCGTCCCTGCGAGGGATGTAACCGAATCCCAATGGTGGGATATGAGAAGCTACAGACTCAAAAGAATCTGAAGCGGATGAATCAGGTTGAACCTCCATATCAGGAAGCTCGACTATGGGGACAACAGGATCAACAACAGGAATATCAACAGGCTGAACACCGCCCTCCATCGGGGCCCCACCATCCTGGTCTCCCTCCGGGGGACCCTCGATGAGTAGGTCGATGTCATCATCAGGTATCGCGTCGAGGAGCTGTTCCCCCAAGGGAACGACAGCAAACGGAAGAGGGGCAGGGACCGGTACAAGGGGTAGGTCCTCCCCTGGTGGACCATCAGCTAAGGGTATATCATCTCCGAAGTCTGGTAGGGCAAAAGGCTGAAAGTCGTCCTCATCTGTGCTCGTGTAGTCTGAGGTGAAAACGCCTGAATCGGTATCCATCTCGTCATCAGAGGTATAAGTCCTCGGGTCACTCGCATCGGATACTCCGCTATCGGATGATGCCATGGTGTCTGTAACACATCCACAACATATGCACACAAATGAGATAAGTATGTAAACAAATAATAATGAGATCATGTATGCATCCTAGTCTTCCCAGACTATCCCACCCAATCTCTAAGACTGAATTCCCTAGTCTCTCAGACTAACTCCCTGGCCTCTAAGACCAACCTCCCAGTCTCTAAGACTCAAATTTTCCCCAGCCTCTAAGGCTAAACATCCCAATCTCTTAGATTGAATCCCCTAGTCTCTCAGACTAACTCCCTGGCCTCTAAGACCAACCTCCCAGTCTCTAAGACTCAAATTTTCCCCAGCCTCTAAGGCTAAACATCCCAATCTCTAAGATTGAATCCCCTAGTCTCTCAGACTAACTCCCTGGCCTCTAAGACCAACCTCCCAGTCTCTAAGACTCAAATTTTCCCCAGCCTCTAAGGCTAAACATCCCAATCTCTAAGATTGAATCCCTCAGTCTCTAAGACTGAACTCCCTCAGTCTCTAAGACTGATATCAAAAATTTTGAAAAAAAAAATGTATTTGTGACCTTTTGTTTGTAAAAAGTTTGTGCCCTGGATCTGGACTTTTAGTGTATGCAAATGTAAAAACGTTTGAAAACATTTTCGTGAGAGCCCTAGTGATCATAGTCTAGACTCGAGAATGAATCTTAGTTCGCTATGATCGAGGCTCTGATACCAAGCTGTCACACCCTGGCTTTTGCGGAAGCGTGGGTTTAGTTGGTGTGACTTCTCAATACCATAGCAACAATCACAACATGCTATATGATAAAATATTTGATGTTCATCCATTAAAATAATTGAAAATGCATAACATATTGTTTTGAGACAACATCAACCACAAGATACGTTTACAAACATGACTTGTTTAAAAATGAGTTCATAAGACTCGATGAAAAACTACCAACAACACAAAGATTTGAGACAATGCAACTCGTCCAGGAAGGAGTTACACTTCCCAAACCTACGACTCCGGATGACATCCTTATTTAGTACGCAGCTAAACATGCATCACTTGCCAGATCCAACTTAATTTCCTGAAATACATGTAGTTTAAAAGTCAACAAAAGGTTGAGCGAGTTCATGAGTAAGTCTTATGTAAATAAAACCGTTTAGTACGTTTGTAAGTAAAAATTTGTCCCTGGTATGTAGCAATAAGGAAAAAGAGATCACCGACGGTTTGCAAAGCCACCGGTATGTGTGAACAGGTGCAGGGAAACTCAAACCTAGCATATTTGTTACCGGGCTTCCGGCTGGAAGACACAGTCACCACTATGGGCCGCCCCGGCCTCACGGGTGTGGGCTTGCTACACCCAAATAGATCTATCACTCTTGTGTCCCTTGGTCCTATAACAAGGATTAATGGCCTCAAGTGTTGTGCCCACCCTTCACATGATCTAGTAGTGTAAAACCCTCCCTAAGCTAACCATACCATGTATATAAAAGTCTGAAATAATTTGTAAACATGTATTCCACCCCCGAAGTATAAAACCGAAAACAGTAAAGGAATAGGGGGTCATGAACTCACCTTAGTGCGTCTTGACTCGAACTTAAACTCTTCCCGCTACACGACAACCTACAACGTACTAATGTCTATTAGACGAACGGGCCGTGCCTTGGCTTTTAGTGTTTTGATTTATGTTACTTAGGTATTATTTCGTTAAAACAATAATAATTATTTTAACTTAAATAGCGTTCGTAGAAAAATAGTTAGACAACTATTTCGTATCTATTTTCTTGAATATTTTACTAAGTGTTCGGATTCTCGGAAAATTTCGGCAGAGTCTCCTCTGTAAATAGAGGTGTCCATGCTTTAATAGCATATCATTTTCTTTTATATGAAATCAATAGTTCATTTACAATAATCAAACCAACATATAGACATACAAAACTTTACATACTTCATTTCAGCTTTATCACTCGAAACAGGGCTGTTTTCGAGGATTTTTATAAAATAGTTACCCTTTACTAAAAATCACCAAATTTTTACAGAATATGACATATGTTCCAAAGTTTATTGTGTAAAAATATCAAAGTCCAATTCGTTACCCACATTTTATAAAAAATCATTTTCTTGACTGCAATCAGATTTGTTACCTTCTGATCACAGTTAACGGAAATATTCGCTAAAAATCAACCGTAAGTCCGTTTGACGAAATTCCAGTTGGAGGGTCGTCCTGACAATGGTGTCTATCTACTGTAAAAATTTCATGAGTTGATTTTATTCAGGTTTAAGGTTATGACTCCGAAAGTAACCCACTTTTTCTACAACAAAAATGCAGCTTGAGCTGCTGTCCAAAAATAATCTTTTAAAAATAGTAAACGGTCTCGAAAAATTATGATTCCAGTGCCATTTGTTTAGTTATTCCAAAACATTCATTTTAGGCTTTTGAAAAACCACTTTTCGACTTAAAATGATCCCGTTACAGCCTGTTGAAATTGGCTGGAAATCCAACTCAGCAAGCTGTTTGAGTTCTTGTGTGAGCAAAACAATCAACAATCGAACAAGAATCGAAGTGAGGCAAGAGTATGAATGAACTTACTACTAGCACAAGGCTAGGGTTGTAATCTTAGGATGAGATGACAAGAAATGATGGTGAGAAAGGCCTTGAACAAAGCTTCTTGAGAGCACTTCAACTTCTTACTTCTATGGAGGGTCTTGGAGCTTTGAATGGAGTTTACTAGTGAAAGAGATGAAGTGGTGAAGGTATATGAAGATGAAAATCAGTTGTGGTGAGATGGGGGGGGGGGTATGGGCCGATTTTTAGAGGGAGAGGAGAGAGGGTGGAGTAGCAATGATGGAAGTTCTTGGAAATGTGCATTACTAGCTCCTAGGGGAATTATGCCAATAATTTTGGCCAATGAAATAAAGATCTTCTTTACACAAGATTTAACCAAAATATATGCTAATGATTATGGCAGAATTTTCGGATATGGGGGGGGTAAAGTGTAAATATTTTGTTAATTAGTAGGTATTTACTAAAAGCTTAAGGGTATTTACAAGTAGTGGGTGTATGTCATGTTTGCATGATGCATGGGGGTTTTTGTGACCATGATTAATTTAAAATACTAAAATAATATTTCTAACAATATTTTCATGTCCCGGGTAATGTCTGGTTGTTCGGTTTCGCATCGTTCCGTTAAAGCGTTTAATTTACCCGTAAAGCGTCTTTTGTGCATCTTTTTGTAACGAAATTAATTCCAACACTTAGGAAAGTGTCCAGGACTACTTGGTCAATATTATGAATAATATGAGCGTGTTAAAAACTGAATTGTTATTAAAAATGTGGAATTCTGTAATTAAATTGCGTTTTAGGCACTTTCCGGCACTCAAACTGTCACCTAGTGACATAGTCTTATATTTCTCACTTCCCTATACTCCATACTGGTGTAGTGATTTAACTCTGGCCCACACTGGCCTAAAAATAGTATCTGTCTAAGTGCTGGCATTGTCAGCATGTGTCTGAGTTATCCGCTTACTGCGCTAACTGTGCTTTGTGCATCCGGTTTGACACTAAGAGTCTATATGAAATAATTGGAGTGACTGTATGTAAATAATGCACATGTATGTATATGACATAAATCAGTAAGCAGTTAAAAGTGTCAGATGTAATCAAGCACAGTCATTAAGCACATAATTAGGGTTAATTAATCTGTACAGTACCTGTAATTTTACGGGTTGTCACACAATGTACTCACATAAACACCTCAAAAACATTTAAAAGATGGGGTTCAATGTACTCACATAAACACCTCGAAAACATTTAAAAGATGGGATTCAATGTACTCACATAAACACCTCGAAAACATTTAAAAGATGGGGTTCAATGTACTCACCTGAGTTTGCTTTGAAGTTCTTGTGTAATAATCACACAATGCTAGAGATCACGGAATATCAAACGGCACGAATGGTCCCCGAAAGCTAATCTCGATCCAGGAGCTCAGGTATGAAGCAAAGGCCTCAACTTAGAGCTTTAGATCAGATTTTGTGGGTTTTTAACCAAAAAGGGGGGGGGTATTTATAGGAAAAGTAAAGCCGTTAGGATCGTTACTTGAATATCGTGCCATGATCCAAGCCGTACACTTGTCGCAAAGTTGTGGTGCCATATTTTGCCCCCACCATAGGAATCCGACACGTGGCGTTGCCCTTTGGGTGATCGAAAGGCCAATGCAAGTGGATCAAACATTGAATCTGGTCTGCATGTCTGATGCGGCCCGCGTCAGGATTCACACAAGGCTCAGGCAGGCCGCCTGGCCTTGTCTGATCCGCATAAACTTTCAGAATTTGCAGTTTTGGTCCCTGTTGCATGTTTAAGCCATTTTCGACACTTCTAAGGCCCATAAAGCCAACTTTAAGGCCCTAAAATGATGCCTAAACATTGTGGACATGAAACATGCTCAAAAATATGCCAGATGTTGGTTCGTTTGGCCGTACAAACGCGATGTTCGGTTAATTACGACAGAATGCGCATAAGCGCGAAAAACGATCCAAATGACGCGACGAATGGATTTTTCTCATGCCAAACACCAAGGCATAATATTAGGATGCTTACATAAATTTTTGGATGTCCAGATGTATTCAGAACGTAAGTTACGAGCGAAAGTGCAAACTGTGCACTTTTTGACACTTTTAGCCCCTGAATGATCCAAAAGTTTGTTTTAGCATACCAAACCCGTCAAAGCCTATTTCTAAGCTATGTAAAGGATATTTATGGTATGTTTAACTTATGGACATGTTCTGGAATGTTCGTTACAGTTCAAATTGGCATACTTTCACAGTTTGTCTAGTCCCTGTAAGCGAATTAACTTGTTTTTTGCCATACCAAGGCCTTCAAAACTTATTTCTAAGTTATGTAAAGGTTATTTAAGGTATGTTAAGTATATGTTGATGTTCCGGAGTATTTTTCGCATTTAAACTTAGTACGTTTACGCACCAGTTTGCGTATAATTCTCTAGAAAGCGATATAAAGTTTGAAATTGAACAAGAATTGATATGTGCAAAAGATACACATATTTATACAAGATCCCAAGTATGAAATACAATATTTCATCGGCTTGGTATTTGTTTGATGGTCGCGGTGACACAGGTGTCACAGTCTCCCCTACTTTAGGAAATTTCGTCCCGAAATTTATTCGTAGGAGTCTATTTGTGACTCTGCCAAATAACCATCAGCGATACGCAAGGCGATATCCTGTCATTTCCTTAACAGAGACTCTTCAGAAATGGAAATGAAGGAAAAATCAGGGATATTCATTTCCCTTTGATGGAAAATTTTCAGAAACGAAAAATGCACAGAATGAGTCATTTTCCTTAATGGGTATCCTTTAGAAACGAAAATGCACGGAATGAGTCATTTTCCTTAGTGGGTATTCTTTAGAAACGAAAATGAACGGAATGAGTCATTTTCCTTAGTGGGTATTCTTTAGAAACGAAAATGAACGGAATGAGTCATTTTCCTTAGTGGGTATTCTTTAGAAACGAAAATGAACGGAATGAGTCATTTTCCTTAGTGGGTATTCTTTAGAAACGAAAATGAACGGAATGAGTCATTTTCCTTAGTGGGTATTCTTTAGAAACGAAAATGAACGGAATGAGTCATTTCCCATAGTTTCTTCAGAAACGAAAATGAATGGAATGAGTCAATTTCCACAATTTCTTCAGAGACGAAAATGAACGGAATGAGTCATTTTCCACAATTTCTTCAGAAACGAAAATGAACGGAATGAGTCATTTTCCACAATTTCTTCAGTAACGAAAATAAACGGAATGAGTTATTTTCCACAATTTCTTCAGAAACGAAAATGAATGGAATGAGTCATTTTCCACAATTTCTTCAGAAACGACGAAAATGAATAGGGTTAACTCTAGATACACGACAAAACTTGCTGTGGTTTCTGTGCACTAAATTCCATAATTATGTATGCATCCATAATTACGTAATTCCTTGCACAGTCCGCACAGTTTGTTTTGTAATGTTTTGGGGAAGAATATCAAACTTGTGATGAGGGTGACTAGACTACCATAGGGTCCTTTTAATTAGATCGACAGATGATCTTTTTAACTAGGCCACCAAGGAGTCCTTTCAGCTATATCATCACATGATATTCCTAACTAGATTTTTGGATCAATCTGTTTAACTAGACCACTCAAGGGGTCTAATTATGGAATAGTACACTATAGTCCAAGGGTCTTTACTATCACGTAAAAGCCCATTGAGGATTTAATATAGTACCTATGGATATCCTACTATGAATCCCTTATACGAATGATATGGAAGATTCTACGAGGATTTGGATAACAAAAACTTGGATTACACCAAAAACATAAAAGGGAACACATAAGCACATAATCACATAGTTGTTCAACTTGGTTATTAATTTGTTATTAACTTGTTATCGATTGAAAATGGACATGGAAACCAGTAGATGGACTTCAATGTCCCCTGGGGTCTATCTAAAAAGATAGGAAGATCTTCCAAAAATTCGATTTTTGTTTCCAAAGAAACGTAATATTCGAATTAAGGAACACATCAATTTTTTTTTTATACATACAACCTCATAAATACATTGCAATGTAAATAAAAGATTTATTTATAAACAATGATAACAACTGTTTCATGGAGCTTGACAACAAAAGAAAATAATACACAAGACATGATTATTTCCAAAGGGTGTTGTCTTCTAGTCGGTCAGATGCTCATCACTGTGCTGGATTAGCATTAGCAAGCTTTGGGCAATTTCTTTGGAAATGACCCATCTCGCCACAATTGTAGCAAGAACCTGGTGGAAAACGCGCTTGAGCAGGATTGTTGTCGGCTTGATTTGGTGCAACTGCAGCTCGGCAAACCTTTACTGTGTGACCTTTAAGTCCCCAAATTTGGCATTCACGGCACTTCACCCTAGCATGATGATGAAGGTTACATTGGTTGCACAAGGGTGAAGTTCCATTGTATGGCTTCCTAGCAGGGGGTTGAGCTGGTTGGTTAGGGACAGCTTGATCATTGTGAGTAACCATGGCGAAGTTCTGAGAAGCCTTTCGCTTCTTTGACTTCTTAGGGGATCCAGTCTGTTCATCCATGGTCTTTGATTCCTCGATTGGTTTCGATTCCTCGCCCGGTTTCTTGTCACCCTTTCGGAAAAGCTTACGTTTCCTGATCTGAGATTCAGTCAAGGTTGCAGATAGCTCAATGGCATGCCTAACCGTAGTGGGGTTACTACCAGTAACAATGTCCTGAACTGAGTCAGGGAGGCCATCAATGTATTTTTCGATCGCCTTATCCAAAGGCGTAACCATGGAAGGACACAACAGGCTCAGCTCCTCATATCGATCAGTGTATGCTCGATGTTCGCCGCTGTCTTGCTTAAGATCGTCGAATTCCCTTTCTAAGGCCCTGACCTCGTGACGAGGACAGAATTCCTTCATCATCAGTGCTCGAAGTTCGTCCCACGTTTGAGCCAGTGCCACCTCGGCACCCCTATCTCTCATCACACCGTTCCACCATGTCAAAGCTCGTTTCTCAAAGACACTAGATGCAAAATCTACCTTTCGCTCGTTTGGACATTGAACATGTCTGAAAGTGCTCTCTAAACTCTCGAACCATTGCAGAAGTGTAGTCGCTCCTTGAGACCCAGAAAACTTTGATGGCTTAGCCGAGTTGAACGTCTTGAACCTGCAGGGGGCATTATTGTTGTTGAGGGCTTGGTTACATTGGGCAACGATGTTCGGGATTGCAGCAGTTATTTGCTGTGTAATGACAGCTGCCAGATCTTCAATAGATACCGAATTTTCGCGTCGTGGAGGCATTCTAAAAAGGGGAAACAAGAGAGAAAACAAATGAAATGGCATGGGGTAAGAATAGGATGTTGCAATTACCAACCAAAAATCATGGGTGAAGGTCATTTGTTTGAACCACGAAGCAAACAAATGACACACAAAGGCTGAATCAAAGCAAATAAATCCTCATAATGCATCGCAAAGACATGCTCGCCTATAAATGGACACTCACCCCAAGAGTTCCCAGGTAAGAGTGACTGGTCCGATAATGTGGATTTGTACGAACACACTAGCCTTAGACAGAAAACTCAGGGTACAGGCATTCACTCTTCCAGTTTGCACGTGTTCACACTATTTAGGACCAAAAACTTTGACGAGAGTTTTGAAAATTCAAAGGGGTTCAAAACCTTATTACAGAGGGTTCAAAACCTAGTAATCAATCATCCTAGAACAGATGATTAGTTTTCAAAGCGGTTTTGAAATTTATATTCTTGTTGTGGACGTCGCCTAAGGATAGGTGACGGTATTGTTTTGTGACTAAACGCAAGTAAACTCGCGTTAGGGTCCTAGGAAGGTTATAGAATAGGTCAAAGCATTACTAATAACCTAATTCCCTATAACCATTGGCTCTGATACCAACTTTTCTCTCACACCCCGACCACGTAGAACATACAAAACGTGGCAGAAACATCGGGGAATGTTGTAACAGAATCAATTGTTTCAAATCCATGGCAATTGAAGTTTTGTTTTATTAATCAAACATGAAAGTTTACATTGTTTTAAACAAGAACCAAAGAGTACATAACATAATTTGACTAGTTCTTGTCTCGTTTTAAGTCACTAAGGCACATGTCCGCCTAAGTATGTCTTGATAAGTCCTATGCATCATCTCCTGAAAACACATGTGAAATAGGTACGTCAGCACAAAAATGCCTGTGAGATACATTGGCTTTGTGAAAACGGAATTCATGACTTATGTTTGAGAAAATGTTTAGTCATGAACCTTGTAATTTGCTTTCTCTTGTAAATCATTTAAAAGACGAAAAGATCAGATGATATGTATAAATAAGAGAACACTGTATGGTTAAACGGATAACCATGTAAAATGAGTTTGTATAAGATCAGTCGTTTGTAAATCAATGTCTCGTGAAAAGTGTGTTATTTGTATAAAATGTTATATGTCTCAAATTGAAATGATTCAAATAACGCTACGATATGTAATACCATACAAACACTTATATATAGGAAGTACCAGCGGCGTATCCACCATGCTTGTATCATATTACACATGCCTCGTTACTTAGATCACTTGCTCAAACCAAACCATCAAGATGAAGTGTTTAACAAGTGTAGATATGTTCATGTATAGTCAAATGTCTATTGTCAAATGTAAATCATGTCAACAGATACAACTGGTTCACACGGTTCAATGGTTACGAACGGTTCATATAATCAGAGGGTTTAGACGGTTCACATAGTCAAATGGTTACAACGGTTCAAAATGTAGTATAATGTGTTCATATGCTGGATGAGCATATGCAACAGAAATGCAATGTAAATCAATGTACTACGTATGCACACAATGGGCGTACGTGGCATGAAATGTATTGTAAAGTGATGTACTAAGTATGCACACAATGGGCGTACGTAGCATGAACACAATGAAATCATGTACTATATATGTACTATCGAACATAGCAAGTATATGATGTGAAAACATGGAAAGCATGAAAGTAACAAGTAGGCACATGTGTTTCACCCCGAAACCGTTTGGAAAACAGTAAAAGATGGGGTTCAATGTACTCACATAAACACCTCGAAAACATTTAAAAGATGGGGTTCAATGTACTCACATAAACACCTCGAAAACATTTAAAAGATGGGGTTCAGTGTACTCACCTGAGATTGTTTTGGAGTTCTTGTGTAATAATCACACAATGCTAGAGATCACGGAATATCAAACGACACGAAGGGTCCCCGAAAGCTAATCTCGATCCAGGAGCTCAGGTATGAAGCAAAGGCCTCAACTTAGAGCTTTAGATCAGATTTTGTGGGTTTTTAACCAAAAAAAGGGGGGGGGGTTATTTATAGGAAAAGTAAAGCCGTTAGGATCGTTTCTTGAATATCGTGCCACGATCCAAGCCGTACACTTGTCGCAAAGTTGTGGTGCCTTATTTTGCCCCCACCATAGGAATCCGACACGTGGCGTTGCCCTTTGGGTGATCGAAAGGCCAATGCAAGTGGATCAAACATTGAATCTGGTCTGCATGTCTGATGCGGCCCGCGTCAGGATTCACACAAGGCTCAGGCGGGCCGCCTGGCCTTGTCTGATCCGCATAAACTTTCAGAATTTGCAGTTTTGGTCCCTGTTGCATGTTTAAGCCATTTCCGACACTTCTAAGGACCGTAAAGCCAACTTTAAGGCCCTAAAATGATGCCTAAACATTGTGGACATGATACATGCTCAAAAATATGCCGGATGTTGGTTCATTTGGCCGTACGAACGCGATGTTCGGTTAATTACGACGGAATGCGCATAAGAGCGAAAAACGATCCAAATGACGCGACGAATGGATTTTTCTCATGCCAAACACTAAGGCATAATATTAGGATGCTTACATAAATTTTTGGATGTCCGGATGTATTCAGAACGTAAGTTATGCGCGAAAGTGCAAACTTGTGCACTTTTTGATACTTTTAGCCCCTGAATGATCCAAAAGTTTGTTTTAGCATACCAAACCCCTCAAAGCCTATTTCTAATCTATGTAAAGGATATTTATGGTATGTTTAACTTATGGACATGTTCCGGAATGTTCGTTATAGTTCAAATGGGCATACTTTCACAGTTTGTCAAGTTTAGTCCCTGTAAGCGAATTAACTTGTTTTTTTGCCATACCAAGGCCTTCAAAACTTATTTCTAAGTTATGTAAAGGTTATTTAATGTATCTTAAGTATATGTTGATGTTCCGGAGTATTTGTCGCATTTAAACTGAGTACGTTTACGCACCAGTTTGCGTATAATTCTCCAGAAAGCGATATAAAGTTTGAAATTGAACAAGAATTGATATGTGCAAAAGATACACATATTTATACAAGATCCCAAGTATGAAATACAATATTTCATTGGCTTGGTATTTGTTTGATGGTCGCGGTGACACAGGTGTCACAGCATCATTCCCTCCTGGGTAGACAAAATTCGACCTCGAATCCGCAGCAACCTCATCATCATACGAATCCCCATGAAAAGGCAGCAAATGTTTGACATTGAAAACATCGGGACAATGAATGTGGCTTGGTAACTTCAGACGATAGGCATTAGAATTTATCTTCTGCACAATCTCAACTGGCCCAATCTTCTTGGCTGACAACTTATTATACTCCCCCACTGAAAAACGATCCTTAGTCAAAGATTACCAAGTGACCGATTAACAACCTCCGTCTGCCGATCAGTTTGCGGGTGGTAAGCACTGCTAAAATTGAGCTGAGTATTCACCATTTTCCATAGACTGCGCCAAAAGTGACTCAAGAAACTAGTATCCCGATCAGAAACAATAGAGGATGGCAAACCATGCAAACGATAGACATCCCGAAAGAACAACTGAGCCACGTTAACTGCATCTGTTGTCTTCTTGCAAGGAATAAAGTGCACCATTTTAGAAAACTGGTCCACCACTACAAAGATCGAATCATTACCACGCTGAGTACGGGGTAACCCCAACACAAAATCCATGCTAATATCTACCCAAGGTTGCTGAGGAATGGGTAGAGGCATATAAAGCCCTGCATTGGTAGCTGTGCCTTTTGAAACTTGACAGATCCTGCAACGTCTAACAAACCGATTAACATCCCTCCGCATAGTAGGCCAAAAATAAGAAGACTGCACCAATCGTAAAGTGCAGTCTCTACCCACATGCCCTTCTCCATGCAGTTCTTTAATTATTTGAAGGCGGAGGCTGGAATTAGGAATACATAATTGATTTTCCTTAAAAAGAAAACCATCATGCACAAGAAAATCTGTCCTCTTCCCAAACTGCACATCCTACAAAATGACAGAAAAATATGGATCTGTTGTGAGCTGTTCCATGAGATTGTCTAGCCCGGATACAACAACTCTCATAGAAACAAGTAGGCTACTCCTTCTGCTCAAGGCATCTGCCACATGATTTGAATTCCAGACTTATGCTTCACAACGAAAGTAAACTTTTCCAAGAAAGCCATCCATCGGGCATGCTTATGTGACACTTTATCTTGACTGTGGATATGCCTCAACGAATCATGGTCTGTAAATAAAACAAACTCCTTGTGAAACAAATAACGACGCCAATGTTTCACAGCCTGGACTACTGCATAAAATTCAAGATCATAAGTGCTATAACGCAACTTTGGCCGAGTCAACTTCTCACTGAAATAGGACACTGGACGCCCCCCTTGACTTAGGACTGCCCCAATACCACCCTGCAAGGCATCTGTGGGCAACTCAAAAACCCGAGAAAAATATGGCAATATTAGAATTGGTGCTGTTGTAAGCTTTTCTTTGATTAACTGAAAAGCTGACTCTGCCTCCTCAGTCCATATAAAAGTCTTCCCCTTCATGTAGTCAGTCACTGGCGCCATAAGGGAACTGAAATTTCGAATGAACCGTCTATAAAGTGAAGCAAGACCATGGAAGCTACGTACTTCAGTTATTGTAGTGGGGGTTGGCCACTGCTTAACAGCCGCTACCTTTGATTCATCCACCTGTATTCCGTCACCAGAAACAACATACCCCAAAAACAGGACCTTAGGGACCATAAAGACACACTTCTTTTTGGCTGCATACAAGTTATCCCTTCGGAGCAAGGTCAAAACCTGTCATACATGCTTCACATGCTCATCAAAATTAGGGCTATAAATAAGAACATCATCAAAATAAACCACCACAAACTTGCTAATAAAGGGCCTAAACAACTGGTTCATGACCCGCATAAACGTACTAGGGGCATTGGACAAGCCAAAAGGCATCACTAACCATTCATACAACCCCTCACGAGTCTTGAAGGCGGTTTTCCACTCATCCCCAGGCCTGAGTCGGATCTGGTAATACCCACTCTTCAAATCAATGTGATGTTGGATGTCTCGTAGGGGTAGCAACCCGGCAGGTAGATCATCTGGGAAAACATCAACAAACTCCTCGAATAACGGAACCATACATTCAGGAATTTTGACTTCCTCGGGCACCGGCTTCCCAATCAAAATAAAAACGTTGTCAGCTTCCTCCAACTCATCTTGAAACTGACTAATGGTCAACAGAGTACCCGACTGTTTTGTGGCCAACTGCTTAGGCTTGCTAGGAACAAGGGTTATCTTCACACCACCAAACAGAAAGCTATAAGTGTTGGACCGCCCATTATGCTCAATACGCTCATACTCCCAAGGTCTACCCAACAATAAGTGACACGCATCCATAGGGACCACATCACACACAACATCGTCTTTATACGTTGACCCAATAGAAATAGAAACGAGTGCCCTTTTAGATACCGTCACTTCACCTCCCTTTTTAAGCCATTGAAGCTTATAAGGCTTCGGGTGACTCTCTGTCTTCAAGGCCAACTTTTGAACTGCCTCTTCAGAAATCAGATTGTCACAACTCCCCGAATCAATAACAAACGTGCAAACTTTCTCCAAAATGGTACATGTTGAGTGGAAGATGTTATGCTTCAGCCAGTCATCCCCATCTGCCTTTGGTGTATAGCAAGAGCGTCTGACCACCAAATTCACCCCAACATCACCGGTCACGGCCTCTTCTTCATATTCAGTTTCTTCATCGCACACTAGATTAATCTCATACTCTTCATACTGATCATCCTCAGACTCAGCAAATAAGTTTCTTTTACCAGCCTTTTTACACTCAGCTTGACGATGGCCTGTTTCACCACAATTGAAACATCTCGGACCACTACTGCTAGCCCCTTTAGAAGTAGGCCCGGTATTGCTACCCCCCGGCTTCTGCTGACTAGGCCCGCCCTGAGGTGCCCCACTGCCTGACCCAATGTTTCCCCCAGCTGGGGTAAATGAACCGCCTACCCGACGGTTTTGATTCTCAAAGGCCAACGCCCGTTGGTGTGCCTCTGGAATGGTTAACGGATCAAAAAGATTCACGAACTCCATGATTTGAACCCTTAGACCCCCAATATACCGAGAAACAAGTTGCCCTCCGGTTCTTGAATATCATTCTTCGCAATCAACTGTTAAAACTCCGTTGTATAATCATCAACCGATTTAGCCCCCTGTTTTAAAGTCTGCAGACGCTGGTACATCAACCTTTGAAAGTTATGAGGCAAAAAGTTGGACCGCAAGCATTTCTTCATCTTGGTCCATGTCACGATCCTTGACTTTCCGAGCCTGTTTCATGTTAACTTCAATTGTTGCCACCACGCAGAGGCCCTACCATGCAACCTGGTAGCGATCAAGGCCACCCGCTTATTTTCAGGCACCTCCTTGTATTCAAACACCTCCTCCAGGTAGCCAACCAATCGATGAACCCCTCCGGATTCAAACTAGACCCATCAAATTCTGGAATATCAATCCTTATCCCAGAATCCCAATGCCTG